>NC_086103.1:68086320-68361354 GCF_963921235.1 Mobula hypostoma | reverse complement strand
CCCAACATCACCAAGCGTTAACAATTCCACCCAACATCACAAAGCATTAACAATTCCACAAACATCACAAAGCATTAACAATTCCACCCGTCACACAGATGCTGATGGACCCACTGAGCCTCTCCAGCTGATTGTTGCCTCAGTTTTCAGCATCTGCTGTCTCCTGTGTCTGTAGCTGTTTCCATACCTCCCTAAAAAGCAAGCACTCACGATTTTCTCTCTCGCGCTATTATTGACTTCAGTGTTCGTCCTGGCCTTCTCCTGCCATAGCCCTGGAAAGACTTCTTTCTTCACCAATCCGTTCTTGTCATTCTGAGCCTCCAGGTGCATGTGCCCACACTTTCTGCCATTGCTGCTGAATCTGCTCACTCACTGGCTGTGTCCCTACGAGTAGTGAATGTTGCTTATATCCAACTGGGGCAGAAAAGTTAAACAGAATTCTGCAGCATAGTCCAAATCCACAGTTAGTGGAAAAACTAAAAGAAACAAAACTTTATCATTGATTTTCGATTATGTGTAGCATTTGCAGTAAGATAGATAAGATGTTGGCACACATGTGGATGGCCTAATAGCTGTTGCTGAGACGTAACTTCAGGGTGCGCAAGAATGGGCACCCAATGTTCCAGTTTATATGAAGTTCAAAAACAAGAGGCCAAAAGGGAAAGGAGATGGGGTAGCATTGTTAATCAATGAATGTATTGGATTTGTATTAAATCATGATATCGGGCAGCGAAGGAATTTGAAAGAATCCAAGTCACAAACGATGCAGCATGAGTTAAACTCAATAGGCTAATTCATCAGGGTTTGATAGCCTGCACTCAGAGGTTTAAAAGCAAGTGGCTGCACCCATTGATGGAAATATTTCAAAATTTGCTAAATAGTTTCTTTTGAACTCAAAGGATGAAACTGAAAGGGTGGGGCAAAAATGAGGGGTGCGGTCTCCTATTCCTGTTCCCATGCCCTTGCATTTCTTATACACTTTTTTAATGTAAATTCTCGATCCGAAACGTTGATGTCCCTCTGTCTACACAAGTGCTGCCTGACACAGAGAGTTTTTATTGCTGGAGGAGCTCAGCAGGTCTGGCAGCATCTAAGAAAATGAATAAACAGTCGATGTTTTGGGCTGAGACCCTTCAGGACTGGAAAGGAAGGGGGAAGTTGCCAGAATAAAAAGATGAGGGGAGGGGAAAGACGACTAGCTGGAAGGTGATAGGTGACTCCAGGTGGGTGGGAAAGGTAAAGGGCTGGAGAAGAAGGAATCTGATAAGAGAGCACAATGGACCATGGGAGACAGTGAAGAAAGGGGGGCACCAGAAGGATGTGATAGGCAGGTGAGGAGAAGAGGTAAGAAACCAGATTGAGGAATAGAAGAGGGAAGGGGGAGTTAAAGAAAGATTACAAGAAGGAGAAATTGATATTCATGCCATCAGATTGGACGCTACCTAGATGGAATATGAGGTGTTGCTCCTCTGCCCTGAGAGTACCCTCATCATGGGAAAAGAGGAGGCCATGTACTGACATGCTGGAATGGGAATGGGGATAGGAATTAACATGGATGGCCACCAGGAAATATCGCTTTTGGCAGAGCAGGAAGTGTCCAAGAAAGCGGTTTCTCAACTTATGTCACATCTTCTCCCTTCTTTCCAATCCCGAAGAAGGGTTTCAGTCCAAAATGTCAAATGTTTATTCATTTCCATAAATGCTGCCTGACCTACTGAGTTCCTTCCAACATTTTGTGTGAGACACAACAATTTGTAGGCCGTATCTCGGGTAATGATGAATTTGAGTACAGAGAGGCATGGTGCGAAGACAATAACCTATCCCTCAACGTCAGCAAGATGAAGGAATTGGTTGTTGATTTCAGAAGGAGTAGCGGTCCGCACGACCCAATTTACATCGGTGGTGCGCAAGTGGAACAAGTCAAAAGCTTTAAGTTCCTCGGAGTCAATATCACAAATGACCTAACTTGGTCCAACCAAACAGAGTTGACTGCCAAGAAGGCCCAACAGCGCCTTTACTTCCTGAGAAAACTAAAGAAATTTGGCCTGTCCCCTAAAACTCTCACTAATTTTTATAGATGCACTGTAGAAAGCATTCTTCTAGGGTGCATCACAACGTGGTATGGAAGTTGTCCTGTCCAAGACCGAAAGAAGCTGCAGAAGATCATGAACACAGCCCAGCACATCACACAAACCAATCTTCCCTCCGTGGACTCACTTTACACTGCACGCTGTTGGAGCAGTGCAGCCAGGATAATCAAGGACACGACCCACCCAGCCAACACACTTTTTGTCCCTCTTCTCTCTGGGAGAAGGTTCAGGAGCTTGAAGACTCATACGGCCAGATTTGGGAACAGCTTCTTTCCAACTGTGATAAGACTGCTGAACGAATGCTGACCCGGATCTGGGCCGTACCCTCCAAATTTCCGGACCTCCCTCTCGGTTTTTTTGCACTACCTTACTTTCCATTTTTCTATTTTCTATTTATGATTTATAGTTCAAATTTTTAATATTTACTAATTTTAACTATTTTTAATATTTTTAATATTTAATATTTGTAATCCAGGGAGTGTGAAGCGCAGAATCAAATATCGCTGTGATGATTGTACGTTCTACTACCAACTGTTTGGCGACAATAAAGTATAAAGTATAAAGAGTTTATCTGGAGTTCCAGCATCTGCAGACTCTCTTACTTTACTACAGTTTGCTATTGAGCTCGAAATTACAAAATCTGCAACTTCTTTTGTCCCTGGATCAAATCACTTCCTCTATTTTTATATCTTTAAGTTAGGTCTGCACCAAGGAGTAAATATATGCTATTTATCTTTTATTAACAAATCAATTCTGTGATAATTATGTGTATGATGCACTATCAATTACTCCAAAAGACTGGAAGTAGAGTAATACTGAAAGGCTTTTATTAACAGTAAAATGGATCCACGTCCATGCTGTATGTCTGTCCTGGACTGAGGGAGGAGCAGTGACACTATCGCCTTTATTCAGGGGTCTGTGGGAGGAGCCACAGGAGCAGTCAGCAGAGGGGCGAGTCCAGGAATGTCCAGACAGGTAACCCAGTTACGACCTATATACATGGCTTACCACAGTATACAACACATGTGATTTATATTTCAGGTAGTTTAATTAGAAAAGATAAATTATTCAAAGCATGGTAGCACACAGTGTAGTTTGAAGAAGTCTTTTATTTATAAATAAAAACACCCAAAGACTACACAGATAGTGTTCTTTAAACTAGTAATTATTCTTCGGAGAACCAATCACAGTGAAATTTGAATGTCCCTACACACAAATACGCTTCCTCTGAGAATAAGAAGGTCTGCTCATCATGGGCACGGCCCTCCCCACTATCGAGGACACCTTCAAGAGCTAGTGCTTCAAGAAGGTGGCATTCATCACTAAGAATCCTCTATTCAAGACATGCTGTCTTCTCATTACTATCATCAGGGAAGAGGTAGAGGACCCTGAAGACCCACATACAACAGATTAGGAACAGTTTCTTCCTCTCTGCCAACAGATTTCTGACTGGCCCATGAACACTACCCCTTTGTTCCTTTTCTCTACTATTTACTTTGTGCTTTATTCGTAGAATTTTATGTCTTTGCACTACTGACCTAAAACAACAAACTTCATGTCATATGTCAGTGATAATTAATCTGATTTTGAAGTATCCTCTTCAGCCTGCTCTGCCATTCAGTGGATCTTGGCTGAACTGAGTTTGATCTCTCGTTTACTTTTCTGCCTTGATGCCGTACAGACCAAAGACCTGACTCTCATCCTTGCTGTTTTCAGCATGCACTGCTTCATTCACAGGTGAGTCGTGAATAGAATTGAACCATGAAACTATCAGTGAATATCCCTGTTTCTGACCCTAATAATGGGCAATGACCCATGAATACTACCACACAGCTTTTGCTCTCTCTTTGCTCTACTTACTTAATTATATATATCTATATATATATGGGTTCCTTTTTGTAACTTATTGTACATTTTATGATTTGCATCGTACTGCTGCTGCAAAATCGCAAATTTCATGACATACAGTATGTCAGTGATGATAAACCCTATTCTGATTCTGAGCAATGTCAATGATATAGTCAAAAATGGCTGAGCCAGTGTCACTACCTCAAGGAATTCCCAGAACAATGTCCGGGGTGGGGTGGTTGATATCTATTTACCACAACTATTTTTCCCCATGTTTGACCTCTGGGTCTGATCATTGGACTATTTCCCCTTTAATGGCCATAGATTTTAGTTTTTACATGGACATCCAGGTCTCTCACTTGATATAATTGGCATAAAACTTCCCTCACCTCTTTGATTTGTGCCTCCACGAAGGCTCTGATGAGGTATGGAGCCCAGTGTTGATGTCACCTTTCATCACTCTGCTGACGATTGAAAGTAGATTGACTGGACAGAAATCAGCAGCACTAGATTAGTACCATTTTACATCAGATGTACCCGGGCAGTGTTCCACTTTGTCAGTGTTTCCAATTCTATGGTATTGCAGCTGGCCAGACATACAGCCAGTTCTGCATTTCAACATCAGAACATTGAATTAAGTTGGGCTATGCATGTGTGCAGCCAAGAGGAAAGAGCGTACTGGATCTAAACTATATATGGTATAAGTGTCAAAGACATTTGGACTTGATCATTAATATAGTGAAGTCACAACACCAGATACATTGTGATAATTGTAACAATTACCTTTGGTAATAACCATTTCCAACTTTAAATATTCACTTATTCTCACCCAAAATAAAAAATATTTTAAGAGAAATAAAAACATACATCTGTGTTTTATCCTGCATCTGTCCTAAAAATATATTACATTTTTAATTTCTCATACTAATCTGTCCTTTAAGATAGATGAACCATCTATGTGTGTGGAACTCTGTGATATGCTTGGCTTATTGAGTAACTCTTGAAGTGCCGCAGATCGTTTCAATGTCCCTGATTAATGAGTATTTTTCAGTTGAAGTTTGCACAGCCGTATCTTGGTTCATTTGTTTGGTGTGAAAGTGATAGAAACATTATTTATGAGCTTTCAAAACTTGACATTTTCAGACATGTTATACTATTTTTGAATTTCCCCCCACCCCTTCCCTGACTACTGCCTGTAAATATTTTAAGTGGTAGGACGTCACCTGCAGTCCAATTTGCCTCAGATTTTGTCATGGAATATTAGCATAACTAAAATTGCAATAGAAATGTGTAGTGGTGTTTGAAGGGGGTAATAAAGGAAAATATCTGAAGCTGTTTAACTGGAGATCAGCAGTCAGAGGTGGGTAGAATCTTCTGTCAGAAGGGTAAGAATGGCAAAGAGGTGGGGTGGTCAAGTTCGGTGAATCTAAAGTTAGTAAACATTCATGTTTTAGTTTGGTAAGCTTTAGGAGGGTGACTGCTCTTCAAAATGATTTCTTTAATGCTTTGCCACATCTTGAATGGGATGTATAAGCCATTATATAAATGCATGCTCTTCTTAGCTTTCAAATGTTATAACCCACCAACTGCACCACAAGTCTTGGCATATCATCAGCCATCAATGGCCTCTACCAACAAGGACATACCAAACAATCGTGATCCACGTTCTAACAGAGTTAATTCTCACAGCCTCATCTCATGGGCTGCACACACTGCCAGCTATTCAACCACAACAGGCTTTCATTCAAATGAAGCCCAATTCACATTATTTGAAGGAAAAAGTGTCACATGGTCATAGGTATATTGGTTAAATTAATACAGAGAATGGTGTGAATGAAAAAGACTCAAATCCTGCAAGGCCAATAGTCAGAATTTCAAAACTAAGTAGTCAGAGATTCAAAACTATTAAAATTTAATTTCTGTAAAGGTAACCATGAAACTACAAGGGTTGGCTGTAAAAACAAATCCATTTCACTAACATCCTTCAGGAGAGAATATCTGTTACTCCAACCTGATATGGCGGTGAGCAGCATAATGAGTTTTGTATGGTACACAACAATTGGACATTGGGAAGTTGTACTCCATTCATTATATGCAGCGTCCACAAAGTGACATACATCTGCTCAGTAACATCTTGTGACTTGTGACATCTTGTCACTTCCTCACCATGTGAATTAGTTGACTTGCCTGCTGTTCGCTGGCAAAAGAATAAGGTGTACTCAACTAGTCTCAAATACAGAGTGACAGAGGACTCTCGGGCTTGCAACCATGATCTGAGCAGTGCAATCGAAGACAGAAATGTTACCGCTATCTCCAACTGTGGAAATGGAAGATCCAGTATTCACAAAATGCAGCAGGAACTCTACCGGTCAGGCAGCATCTAATGTAAGGACTAAAGAGTCGACATTTGGGCCGAATGCCTTTCCTCAGTCCTGATGAAGCTTCTTGGCACGAAATGTTGACTCTTTAATCCTTTTCATAGATGCTGCCTGACCTGCGGAGTTCCTCCAGCACTTGCATGTTACTCTGTGTTTCCAGCATCTGCAGGATCTCTAATGTAAAGGATCCAATATTGTTTCATGACCACAGTCACTTTCCCAGATACTGACAAGACCACCTTCATCCTGTTCTGTTGTAGCAAAGGAGCAGCCACATATCAGTGAGAATATTTGTGTTAGTGACAATGGTCATTCACAATGCAGAAGACTAATTTTCTTTTATTATTCATGGTCAACACTTCATGTATAAAATACCATCCTAGAAATTCTGTCACATGCTGAACACTTATGAACTGGGGCTTCTCCTAGAATGCAATGCACACGAAGACACTATTTCCAAAAATTCAGTTGTATAAGTGTAGTGTTTCATGTGGGCTTCTCACGCAAAGACAGGTTTTCATGATGAATGTGAGTACTTCAACGTATCTGTCTCACCTAAAATGAATCTATCTAACCAAATACCAAGCCATGGATTCCAACACTAGATATGTCAGCAGGTTGGCTTTCTTTAATTTCTGAATTTAATCTTTGCTCCACATTTCTTTCAGACTTTCTCCAGCCTTCAAGTGGGTCTAAAACTGAACCTCCCAAGCAGATGACTTCCTCCTTCCCTCCCATTTCCACTCTCCCAACTTATCTATCAACCTTCCCCACCCCTCTCTTGCCCCAACAGATACATAAATCTCACCTGCCTTAATTCAATACTTAAATAGTTTCAATAGTTTCACTTAATATCAGAGAAATGTATACAAGATACAACATGAATTTCTTGTTCTTCACAGACAGTCACAAAAACAGTAGAGTGCCCCAAAGAATGAGTGACAGTAAAAATTCAACAGATTCCCCTCAGTGATGGAATAAACTGAAGAAAGGTAATTTTACACATAAGGGGCAATTCATGTTTTATAATTAGCAATCTCACGCACAATAGCACTGGATATTGATTGGCCCACTATGCATAATTAGTTATAAGCACATTTTGGCATGAAGCAATTTCTAACCTGCTAATTAAAGCCATAATTTCTACAATCATCATCACCTCACTGCCAGCCAAACTAGGAAAGCTTAAAGTTGACAGCTGGCATTAACTTGCAGCCTTACAATATTACAGAGGCCTTGGAAATGTAGCTGATACTTGGCTCGTCTTTGTTCTGTACAACAAGTTTGCAGTCAGTCGGGCTCAGCCTTATTCAGTGGCCAGGGAGAAGGCTGGAGCTGGATGCCAGTGAGTAGAGTTTGTGAACTTTCACTTCTATAACCTGCAGCTTCTTTTTAAATGATACATGCTTTAAAATCATTTCCATCAACTGTGAAAATGATTGGTTCTCTTTGTAGCTCTGGAAGATTTTTTAAAAAACAATATTAGGCTGTATTTAATAAATGATTAGCCTATTTAAATTCATCATTCCTCACAGCCCAATAGTTAAGATATTTAATTGATGAATTTCAAATTAAAGATTTCAACATGACTGAATCCAAGACTGAAACAAACCTTAGATTCTTGTGTCTTCTTTTGTAAGGGAGAAAAATGAAAGGAAGAGAGGAAAGTTGAAACATACCTAATTACTGGAAATACAGATATCGGTAAAAATGTACTTTGGTTGAATCTAAGCTCCCATTCAGCAATGGTAGAGTTGTAGGGTAACATAATTGGAAGAAATGTACATAAATCTTAACAATGCATTGGGGTTACGCATTAAGAGGCTGGTCTGACATGATGATGTTATTATGTAAAAGGTATTTTAGCGAGCATTTGTTATGTAGGTTTGGGAGTTCAATAAAATGTAGTTACAGGTTTCATTAAACATAAATGCCTCACTTTGTTTTATTTGTAGAAACCTTCAATGGTGACCTCGATACTCTGGGATGATTCCAGAATTATTCAAAACAACAGGTCGGCCAACAAATTCACTTTGAAACTTCAAGAGTTTTGGAAGCAATGTGAAGTCATTTGGTTTGTACAAGCTGAGGCCCAGTTTGCCCTACGAGAAATCTCTGCCGACGACATCAAATTCTATTACGTGGTAGCATGACTTAACAATTGCACGGTGGGGAGAGCGGTGAGTCTACCTGAACATGGTAAATACCGATCACTGAAAACTTGCCTTTTACAGACTTCTGGACCTTCAGAGTCTGAGCACGCCAGACAGTAGCTCTCCTTACTCGGTCTTGGTGATAGTAAGCCTTCAGAAATCACCATCTTTGTTTTACTTTTAAAGAACTCTCCATGCAGCAAGTGCCTGATCCAGTTCACACCACCCACACCTAATGTACCCATGGTGGACTGTAGGGAGCTTGCTAAAATGGATGATAGTCTTCACTCAGCCAGGCAGTGGTGCATCATTCCTCCTCCGTTCTCTACCTCAGTAAGGCTGGTCAGCAAGGCCCCTGACATAGGGACTCCCGTGGCTCTGAAACAGATGACGCCGGACCTGTGTTTTTACCATGCTCGGTTTGGTAGGAACACCAGGAGGTGCCGACCACCTTACAGCTTTGACAGTTCCAGTGTATCAGAACATCAGAGATCTGTGAACACCATGGGTTCCAGCTGCCAGTGTCGCCTACTGTTCATTACAGGCACCCTTTCAGGGCGACGCTTTCTGTGTGACGGGTGCTCAGATGAGTGGGCAACCAGCATCGCCAATTGATGAGAAGGCAAAGAGCGACCAAACCTCGCTGGAGGCTGCCGACGGCAACAAAATCCAGACCCACGGGACACCACAGGTGACGCTCTGCTTCAGTGGGCAACATTACCCATGCAACTTCATCCTGGCTAAAGTGGCTAAACCTCTGCTCAGGGCAGATTTCTGGTGTGCCCAAGGACTGTTAGTAGATCTTAAGAAATGCCAGCTGAGGATGTCAAGGACTCTGGGTTGATACCCTGCTCCCCAGTACATTCCCCACGACTCTGTCAAGCGCATGCACCACCACATGTGAGTTTACTCAACCGCTGGGCAAATTGCCAGACCTCAGCAAGCCCACATTCTCCACTACAGTCACAGAACATGGGGTCAAGCACCACATTCCCAAAACTGGCCTACCAGTCCATGCCCGCACACGCAGACTGGACCCAGCAAAGCTGGCAGCAGCAAAGTCTGAATTCGCCAACATGGAAAGACTTGGCATGGTGGGCCAGTCAATAGCCCCTGAGCTTTGCCCTCCATATGGTCTCTAAGTCCAATAATGGTTGCCGCCCATGTGGTGATTACCAATGCCTTAACTCTTGGGTTCCTGTTGACCTACATTCCACATCATTTGTTTTTGTCCACCATGATGCACACCATCGTTCCCTTAGGCCCCCTTACGATGCCCCACTTCACATTTTGGAATGGGGAGAAATGACTTTTCTCATAGATCGGGGGGTAAACCTGAAGGTATTTTGGTAGATCGCCTTAAACCGGCCCCCCCCCCAACATTTGAAGTATTCCACTGCTCTGCCTTTGGCATCACAACATGACCATGGACATGTCAGTACACCTCTGGATGAGCCAGAAACAGCTGCTGTTCCTCCACTCATGAAACATAGGACTGTAACTGGGCAGCTTGTTTGAGTTCCAGAGACCCTCACAATACCAGCTTTAGTGAATTCTTGGCAGCTGTGCAGGGTAACATAATTGGTGGAAACGTACTGAATTCACAGCCACCAACATTGGATTGGGGTTCATTTTAAGAGGCCGGTGTGATGTGATGATGTTATTATGTAAAAAGCTTTTTAGTAGCTTTTATTGTGTGGGTTTGGGAGTTCAATAAAATGAGTTTCAGTTTCATTAAACTTAAAACACCTCACTTTGTTTTATTTGTGGAAATCTACAAAATAAGCACTGGCAAAGTGTTATCCATGTCAAGAAGGAGGGATTAGCAAAGAGGAAAATTACAGAAAAAAATCTCCTGATGTAAATATTTTAAATTAATGCAAGCTAGTTCATGCAGTGCGCATCTTTTAAAATGTGGTTACTGTCCTAAAACAGAGGATTTTCATCCTTGGTGTTTGGGAGTGTTACAGAAGAGAACACAAAGTTATAGTCTTCTTCCTGAACCTGTATAAAATTCCTTGCACTCATTTCAATGAAAAGAAAATCAGTTGAGATCTGTTACTGGTGTGTCAATTTGGTCAAACTGGATTGCTCTTTCAGGCCAAACTTGGAGACCAAGTTGTAATGATAAACATGTTTCAGTTCTAAAACATTCAGCATTTCAATAAAATTTATTTATGTCTCAGGGTAAATAATCAGAATCCTTGTCATGTCAGCTAATCACTCTGTTTTTAACAACTCAAATTCCATAAGCAAATTCATCTGAAATTAAATTTCTAAGCTTCATTGCTCCACTGGGAGAAGCATTAAAAAGAAATTTATTCTGATGGTTCTAGTTACCTTAAAAAATTGAAGATTGTAGTGAATATCCTTGACATTTATTCTGTACCAATTAATGAGCCTCCTCTACTTCTAAAGCCTACAGAGTGATTGCAACAGAGAGCTCTGAGCTCTGAATGAAGGGAGGACGTAGCGAAGCTGATTGGGGGGTTTGGAGCAAAGGACTGTGCCTGCTGTAGGGAGTTTTCTCTCAGGCAGGAAGGTGAGGGGAGGGGCGCAGGGACAGAGATGGCAAGAAGCAATGGAGAAGATGGGGGTAACGAACGGGGAGTGGTGTTGGGTGATAGGAGTTGTATGGAGGAAGGCAAATGGCAGGTTTCTGGGAAGCAGAAAATGAGCAGCTGATTGAGGATTGTAATGGCTTTTGGTCCAGCATTGGACAGGATTTAATTTGAAAAAAAAGTTTAAGATTTTGTTGAGTTTTGAATGTTTCTGTTATCAATCTGATTAGATTAACTAAGGATTTGAAAAAAGCATTAGGCGATATTGTGGGTGCCAGACCTCTAAGGGATTGGGCACTCTGAGTGGTTTGTAAAGACGGTAAGTAATGTGAGAAAGCTTTAAGGTTAAAAGCTGTGGGAGCAAGAAAAGTAACACCAAGGAATTATTTTGAATGACAGTGGCTTTGGGGAGTAACCACAAGCGTGCCTCTAGATGCATCAATAGACCAAGTTAAAAATAATTTAGTTGGGGGAAAAGGCATTGATGCCAAACATTTAAAAGGGTTTTGTGGTGGAGTTAGAACAGATGTGTTATCTGTGTTAATTCAATTTGAATTAAGCAAATAATTAGTACCGCAGGCTGCTGGTGAATGAAACAAAGCTATTGGCTCAAGAGACTGGCTGGGGAAAAGTGATAGCAAGAGTTGATTGTGGAGCTCACTGGAAAATGACAGACAGCAAGAACATCAAGGAAAGAGCTAAGCTGTTGAAGGAAGTTTTTGGCGAGAGTGGAAGTGAACTAGGAAGGAGGTTGGCGGGAAAGAGGAACGGAATGGAAAGAGGAAGAAAAGAAAGCAGAGCTACGGGATATCAAACTCTGAGGAATCAGCGGATGATCAAAGCAGGACAGCAAAACAATGGAAGGAAGATGAGATTAAAGCAATTATAAAACTTAGTGAAGACGGGGTGTCATTTGGTGATTGGAACCCGATTCATTTGATGAAGATGCTCAACAAAATTATAGGTGAGATTAAAGGAGCAAAGATTTTACGAAATAGATCGCTATAAGTGATTTGTCAGGATAGTGTTCAGCAAGGTAAAGTGATAAAATTATGTAAAATAGATGGCAAAGAAGTACAATGCTCAATACCCAACAATAGAAAGTGGACTAGAGGAGTTATTTTGGGGATATCAACAAAAGTTACTATGGATGAGATTAAACAGAACATAAAAGGAGCAAAAATTATTGAGGCCAAACGTTTGAAAGTTACAAGAAATGGGAAAAAGTGTGATAGTTTATCGGTAATGATTAACTTTGATGAAGAGAGATTGCTGACTAACGTTTACTTATGGTATACGTGTTATGCAGTTAGAATATATATACCACTGCCTTTAAGATGCTATAAATGTCAGAAATTCGGGCACATTGCGGCAGTCTGCAGAGGAAAACAAAGATGTGGGTGATGTGCTGGAGAACATGAATATGGGAAATGTGAAGCAGGAGCTAGGCTGAAATGCTGCAATTGTGGCGAGGAACACAGCGCAGCTTATCGAGGGTGCATTTATAGCAAAAAGGCAGCAGAGATACAATATGTAAAAGTAACTCAAGTAATCAGTTATGCAGAGGCAGTGAAAGAATTTGATGAAAAAAGGCTGTCAAACAAACAAATACAGGGAATAATAAACTGGTGAATTGTGAGAGCTGTAATATGAAAAATAAGGATACACTATTAATGAGTAGAATGGAGTTCGTGCTTTTTATGGTGGATGCAATTAATTGTTCAGCACAAACAAGCAAAAGAACTGAGAAAATTAAAATTATCATCAAGTCTGCAGAAAAGTATCTTGGTATTAAAGGACTTAGATGGGAAGAAGTCAAAGAAATGCTGAATGGAGGATCCAACAGTTCAGAGGCAGGGGAGATGGAATCTTAATGGCAGTATACTTATCGCAACTGGTCAAGAATTTAAGAAATATGTTTCAGAACTTAAGGAAAATCCTCAGATTTTATGGTTGAAGCCCAGGGTAAATGTGCAGAACTACAATAACAAATAGAAGTACCCAACAAGAACAACGGTGAGTTGGAAAGAGATTGGAAAATGGAGGAAATTATTACAAGGATACAAAAGGAAAAAGAATTTGTTGCAAAGTGAATTATCTACATTCAGATTATAAAATGAAAACATGGAAGCAAATGAAGAAGAACTCCGAGGTCTCAGCAAACAACTGCAGGCTACGATCCATGAAAAGGAAAACATGAAAAAGCAGATAGACTTGGAAAAACAAGAAGTTTAAAAGTATAACGTGCGATAATTACTATTGTTTAACAAGATGATTTTAGTCTTACAAGTGATGTAGATGAAATCAATGTAATTGAGGTAATGCAACTACACAAAAACATGTGACATAATTAGGGAAGCATAGCAGTTTGTGGCATTATCTGATGAGCGCATTAAGCATTCACGAGGAATTGCAACTACAGAGTGATGCTAATAGAGAACTGCAGGCTGAACTAGATTGTCTAAAGTAGAGAACTCCAGGACATATTTGGTTGGAACACCACAAGTCTAGCAGGTGGCGATAATGCACTGAAAACTGGATGCCAACCGCCATTAAACAAAAAAGAAGAAGAAGAAGAAGAATTAGTACTGCATGTTGGCCTTCAAAACAAGGGGAGTTGAGTATAGGGGCAAAGAGGTCCTTCTGCAGTTGTACAGGGCCCTGGTGAGACCACACATGGAGTATTGTGTACAGTTTTGGTCTCCAAATTTGAGGAAGGACATTCTAGCTATTGAGGGAGTGCAGCGTAGGTTCATGAGGTTAATTCCCAGGATAGCGGGACTGTCATATGTTGAAAGATTGGAGTGACTGGGGCTGTATACACTGGAATATAGAAGGATAAGAGGGGATCTGATTGAAACATATAAGATTATTAAGGGATTGGATATGCTAGAGGCAGGAAACATGTTCCCGATGTTGGGGGAGTCCAGAACCAGAGGCCACAGTTTAAGAATAAGGGGTAGACCATTTAGAATGGAGTTGAGGGAAAACTTTTTCACAAAGAGGGTTGTGGTTCTGTGGAATGCTTTGTCTCAGAAGGTAGTGGAGGCCAATTCTCTGGATTTCTTCAAGAAAGAGTTAGATAGAGCTCTTAAAGATAGCGGAGTGAAGGGATATGGGGAGAAGGCAGGAAAAGGGTACTGATTGTGGATGATCAGCCATGATCACAGTGAATGGTGGTGCTGGCTTGAAGGGCTGAATGGCCTACTCCTGCACCTATTGTCTATTGTCTATTGATGGAAAAAATGTTGCTGGACAGGGTTAATTTAGGTTATATGAGTTTTATGGTTTGAGTCTATGTTCCACGCGCTCTGAGATGTTTTCAGTGTCAGTTTTGTAGCAGCTGTGTGTAAGGGTGATAAGTGGTGTGGTAAGTTTGGTGGAGAACATAACTATGGCCATTGTGGAGAAGGCATTAGGCTAAACTGTTGCAACTGTGGAGGGGGCCATAGCTCTGCTTATGCAGGGTGACCAGTATATCAGAAATCTGTGGAAGTGCAGTGTGTTTTTTGGTGGGAATGGGCATATCGTATGCAGACGCTCTGCAGAAAGAACAGAAGACTGTATCAATGAGACCTATTAATATCGAGAATACAGATAGTTTAAAGACAAGGAGTAAATTGTGTAATTGTTTTACAAAGGATTCCCTTTAGTTGATAAACTAAAGTTTGTCACTTCCACGGCAGATGTGGTAAATTGCACAGCACAATCTAAAAGTACGACAGGAAAAAATAAAATTATATTAAGAGCTGCAGAAAAAGATCTAAAGATAAAAAAACTTAACTCTAGAAGTTATTAATGATGCCTGACAAGGAAGAGTAAATAATATTCAGACTTCAAAGGAGGACTGTTAATGGTTTTCCTAATCTTACAATGGAATGCTAGAAGCCTGTTAGCTAATGGTCAAGAGTTTAAGAAATATATTGAAGATTTACCAAATAAGCTTGATGTTATGTGTGTACAGAAAACCTGGTTGAAAGCTTGTCTAAGTTTTAAGATACAAGGTTACATTGATATAGGACGTGATCGGAAAATGGGCAATGGAGGAGGAGCAGCTACCTTTGTCAAACATGGGAGTTTTGGAGATTGGGGTTGTTTATGAGTCAATTGTGAATAATAAAGTACAAATAATAATTTTATAACCCTCTTGAAAGATTAACACCTTTCCACCAGTGGAAATGGGAAAAATAATGTTACGTGGTTTGAAGATTTTAATGTTCATGTGTGGTTGTAGTGACACAAGTGTGAATGGAATGGTGATGGAAGACTTTCTGGAAGAAAAGATGATAGGAGTACAAGAATAAATCTACTTAACAACACTGTTTCTGTTGTAAATCTTACACTGGTATCTGAGGATGTGTAATTGGGAAATTTATAATGATACAACAGTGGGGAGTGATCATTTCTCCATTACCTGTATAATCGGAGTACCTGCATATTAGAGCAATGGTTCTCATATCCCCAGGTGGAGTTTTAAAAAGGCAAATTGGAATGTATTTGATGATTTATGTGAAAGTAGATTTCCTGATCAGTTGGATTTGGAGGATATGGAGTTCAGTAATAATACCAGGGCTCTGTATTCTACTCAATAGCTAGAGAATCAGTTCCCAGATCAATGGGAGATAATAAAAAGGGAGTTGTTTCCTAGTGGATAGATGAATGTAAAAGAGCTGTGAAGAAGAGGAATAAAGTTTTTAGGAAAGTTAGCCAATGTTACTCCTTTTCATCTTTCATACAATATAGTTAGAATAGCAATGAGAAGGGCAAGGAATGTGCATTGGATAATGTACTGTGATAACACTAGGAAAGAGATCATTTGGGGTATGATACAGAAAATGGGGAGTTAGAAAACTTGATGCATTACCAGTTTTGTATGGTGGGAAGAAGACTGCACTCTGAAATAGCGGAATAGTTAGCAAAAACATATGTCAGTGTGCAGAGTTCGCTCAACTTAAGTGAAGAACAGAGGCCTTATAGAGAAACAGTTTTGGCAAGCCATCCTCAGATTGCTGAGAAATAAAGAAAGTTCCAATTGCTGCTTGGATGCCAAATTTACATTATCTGAACTTAAGAGGACTATTAATGGTGTTGGTTAGGCATCACCTGGGGAAGGTGATATTTGTTATAATATGTTTACATGATTATATACGAAACTTATGCTGGTTTTGAAATTCTTTAATACAATATGGGTTGAGGGGCAACTTCCTGCTTCCTGGAAATTAGTGGTAGTTATCCCTATATTGAAACCCAATAAGGATCAATGAGATCCTTCTAGTCATAGACCTACTTCGCTAACTTCACATGTATGTAAAATAATGGAACAAATAGTTATAGCAAGGTTTTCTTATTCTGTGGAAAGTAGTGGAAAATTAGCTGTACTGTATACCAATCTGGATTTCGTAAAGGAGAATGACCATAGATTAAATGTTAAAATTAGAATCTTATTCTAATTTAAATGTTAAAATTAGAATCTTATTGAATCTTATAAGGCTCAAGTTAATAAAGGATCAGAGGCAGCTGTTTACTTTGATGTTGAGAAAGCTAATGATATGTTATGGACACAAGGATTCCTGCGTAAACCAGCAAAGGTGGGAATGTTCAAATGGATTCAAGATCTGTTTGATAGCAAGATATGAGTTAGATAAGACATTCTCTAAAGATTAGGAGAAGAAAGTGGGGAGTGTGTTTAGCCTACTCCTTTTTAATATCATGATTAATGATATATTCTTTAATGTCAGCTCAGACATTTCTAAATCATTACATGCTAATGATGGTGCAGTGCAAAAGAGAGGCAGGAATATAAATTATATAGTTAGAAAAATGCATGCAGTTTTAATGAAGTCGAGGAATCAGAACATTGCTGGGAGTTTACATTTTCTGTCCCAAAGACTCAAGTTACTTGTTTTTTCTAAAAGGAACATTACATCTGCAATTGATCTCAAGTTATATGGTAAATCTCTTAAACAAGAGTCAGTGGTAAAGTGTCTAGGTATGTGGATGAACACAAGGCTAACACAGTAGGTGCATGTGAATACAATTCTAGAAAAGTGGACAAAAGGTTTAATGTGCTCGGTGTTAGTTGAGTGTGATTGGGGTGCGGTTGAAGATCACTTAAACAAATATATACTGCTTTAATCAGATCTGTCTTTAGTTATGAATCTGCTGCTTATGGGTCAGCCTCACCGGCAGTTTTAAACCCCATAGATAAAGTTCAAGGTCAAGCATTGAGATTATATTGTGGTGCTAGTTAAACCAGCCCCAATTTTGGCATTTCTGGTAGAAATGGGTGAAGTATATTTACATCTATGCGGGTTACAGTTATCAATGGCTTATTGAATTAACTTAAGAGGACATAAAATTAGTCATCCCATATTAGCAACATTAGTAGAGTGTAGTAGTAAGGCCTTCAGTTTTGTATGGATGGAAAATGAACACGTACGGATTCTTGAGCTGGTTATGTGGATTATGGTCCTAATGTACACTTTCCGTCACTCCTCCATGGTTTTTCTCTTTGCCACTGATCAAGATGAGGAGTGCTTGTTTATTAGTGGCATAGGAAGTTCAGCAATATATGCAAGACAGATATTATGGATCGTAACGTATCTACACGAATAGTTCAAAGGATGCAATGGCAGGTCGTATAGGTGTTTCTGTTTATGTTCCAAAGCTTCAGGTGACTATTAAGAAAAGATTATCAGGCAAAGTATCAGTATTCATTTCTGAGCTGGTTGTTATCATTTTAACCTTGGAATGATTGAAGAACTACGCCCTGATTATGTACATCTGTGCTCTGATTCTTCTTGGTCCTAACATCTATTAAAGCAGGTACTTCAAATTGTAGGCCAGCCATTCTTCTTGAGATTGGACAACATCTAGGCTTGCGAATACATTTCTTATGGGCCCCTTCCCGTGTTGGGACTGAAGGAAATGAGGTGACAGAGACTTTTGCCAAGTAATTACTTAATATTAAGGATATAAAAGTAGAGGTGCCTTTGCGTAAGGGGGAGATGATAGCCATAATTAAAAAGCCCATTTGATCACTGTGGCAACATAGTTGGGATAAGGAAAAGAAAAGACGGCATTTATATAAAATGCAGAGGATGGTGGGAACTCAACTGGGAGAGAAAAGGTTATACTTACACACTTACATATTAGACATGATAGGTTGAATAATTCCCTGTTCAGAATTAACATGCATGACACTGGCATCTGTAGGGAGTGCACTTGTCAAGAAACGGTTCAGTATTTATTGTTTAAACACAGTTCCTATGAGGTGGAAAGGAAATCTCTAATTACTAAATTGAGATCTTTGGGACAAACAGAGATTAACGTGAAAAGTTTATTTGGATATCACTGCCATAGTAATGCAAATAACTGAATATTTGGCGTAGTTAACTTTCTGGTCAACATTAGACTTTTTGATATTATTTGAGTCTTTTGATGGGGAAGGAAGTTAGTGGGTATATGTCCTGTCTCTTTTGCTCTACTCTCCAACTCAGTAGGTGGCGGTACTGTACCTTATGTTGACCTGCCAACCGTCAATAAGCATTACAAGAAAAAGAAGAAGTGAATATCTTCCCCTTTCACAGGTTCTAAACCCCATACTATGGCAGCAATATTCTATTTGTTACCTGGGACTTGCACACAAATGTTGTTGAAAAGTGGTATGCCCCAAAGACAGATAAAGAAGACCTTTTGGACTTCAAGCCTAGTAAAAATTGTCCATAGAAATAGCTACCACGGGCAGCAAAATGCTGCCTCACAGTTCCAGTATCAGGACTGAGACCTGATCTTTGGTGCTGGTTGTGTGGAGTTTGCTAGTTCTCCCTGTCACTGAATGGATTTCCTTCAGGTGATCTGGTTTCCTCTCATATCACACAGATGTTCCAGTTGACAGGTTTATTAGCCATTATAAATTGCCCCTACTATACAGTATGTTAAGTAATGGAGTAAATGGGATCAAAACAGCATTAATGTAAATGGGTCAGCACACAACTAGCTGGAGACCTCAGCAGGTCAGGCAAAACCTATGGAGGGAAATGGACAGTCAGTGTTTCCCTCATACATGCCCCGGCCCATTGAGTTCCTCCAGCTTTTTGTGTTTTACTCCAAGTTCCAGCATCAGAAGTCTTCTGTGTCTCCATATTGCAAATATGTGTTTGATGTTTGGCACAGTCCTGGCAGACTGTAGGGCTGTATGACTTTTCAATTCTTTTTCAATTTAATGCTGGAGAGCTTTTGCAATATTATAGCCTGTAGTGTTACACATGAATATATCTTTTTGAAGTTTGGATTGGATTCTCAAGCTTATGATTTGCAACCTCTGTCCACTTTTAACCACAATTTCTATAAAGCTCTGGCAAGCTGTTCATGATTTCAGCAGTTCTCTGTGCTTCTTTTCTGAATAATAAAAGGAAATACATAACATTTCACAGCTTGTTTCTTCCATCACTGTGAAGTAAATTTGAATGCTATTTGGCTACCCCACTCTTTGTGTTTATGCTTTGATATGGTCTCAAAGCATATTCATTATAAGTATTGTTTGTTACTGCAGGACACAGTTCATTTATCTCTGAGCATTTCTGAGCAGTTTTTATAGAATTTTTATGTAAAATTAGAGATCTATAAACAATAAAAGTTTGGGCATTAATGGATCACATTTTAGTGCTTCTTTTTCAAAACTATTGAAGATTCAGAAAATGAAAATTAAAACCAGCTTTATTAATAGATAGAATATTTAAATGGAAATGTTTATTTTGTAATACCTATTTTTAGGCTACATAAAAAACAATTGTGTTTTTAAATCACACAAAGGTCAAATGAAAATGTATCTTCTTGGAATCTTAACCTCATTTCAGTTGCTCATCGTCAGACCATCTGAGTAGTTCCAAAATTTCCTGATTTCATTTTAGATTAGAGAGTTATTGACTGTCCAAAGACATTATTGCAATCAGACTGCTTCTTTCAGCATGTTTTCTTCCTAGAACAAATCTGCTAATGCTCTTAGTTGTATGTAGCAAATCAAAATTTTTTAATCCTTTTCAAAATGGCAATCAGTGAAGTGCAAAATTCAATGGCATTCTTTGTTTCTCTGGTGAAAATATATTTTATTCTATATTTCTTTTATCCCCTAATTCTAACCAAAAAGTGTCAAGATTTGAAAACTAAAATTAGGGGTTTGTTTCATCAGATGATTTTGTTTCACAGATTTGAAGCACAGCTCCTAGCTTGCAGCAATCACTGCTAAGATGAAAGTGTGATGAACACTTGTAATGAACAATGAACAAATCATATTAGAAATTTGAAATACTCCTTGCAGTCACTATTTTAAGATAGAAAATTGCTAAGGTTTTAGTTATATCATGAAGGTAAATATAACGGTACTTGCATTTTTCAAGGCTTACTTTTAGAATTATTTTTACAATTACTTTTACAATTATTTCACAATTGTTTATAGGATGTATCCTAATTCTGGGGAGTTTATAAACAACTGATTCTTTCAAAGACTAATCACAGCTGAAAGGTGTTTTGTGTTATATGATGGGTTCAGTGTGTTCATATGCAGTATGTTCTACAATCCAAAAAACAATAAATTTAAGTCCCTCAATGCAGTGAAAGGCATTGTGACTGTGCTACTGATAATAATTCCTTTCCTTCTAATAATTGCTGAAATTAAAGTTCTAAACTAACAGGAAAGAAATAATAACTTATATTTATGTGGTGCATTTTCTGACCTCTGAATATCACAAGCAAGTTTCTTTTGTGTATAGCGTAGTCACAATTAGCATGTCAGGAAACTCTACTTTCAATTTGCATAAAGTCTTGCAAAAAAATCTTCTGTTTTTCATTTTAACTGATAAAGAACTAAAGGTATCCAAGATTCTAAGAGACCATATTGCTCATTTCAAATACTTTCAAAGGATTGTTTTTGTCTATCTAGAGGACATCCAGAGGGTATTACTTCAGAGAGAGTAGCACTCTCTCAGTACTGCCTAGTCATCTGACAAGTTTTGGCAGATTTGAATCCATGAGATGAACTTGCCATAGTTAGTAAAACATAGGAACAGCAAAAGACTAATCTGAAATAACTTTGTTAAGTATTTAATTAACTTCTTTTGGCACTCAAGTAAAACATAACTTAGAAACTTATTAGTTCCCACACCATATCCTCTACTAACATGAGTCATTCTTTTGGCTTACTAGTTCACTAGTTGAAGCGCCTTCAATAACTCCAAAAGACTGAGGGTGGGTAAAATACTGAAAGGTTTTTATTCACTGTACAACAATACGACCTCCATGCTGAGTGTCTGCCCCCGGACTGAGGGGGAGGGGCAAGGCGGAATCACCTTTATACAGGGTCTGTGGGAGGAGCCACAGGGGCAGTCAGCAGAGGGACGTGTCCAGACAGTTAACCCAGTTACAACATATATATGGTTTACCACATTCCCCCTCCTTTTTTAAAAAAAGAGTCCCACCGGGTGAAGTGACTGACAATATTTAAAACAAGTATATTTACAGGTTAAGTCTATCAGGTGGTCGAGTCCGTCGCTGTGATCTACGTAGCACCGGCGATGGCGATTGTGCTGGCTCCGGCCTGACTTCAGGTGCCAGCATGTTAGGCATTGTTAATTCCTCATGCGTGTGCGTCACACCCGGTATGGGAGTGTCGTGTGGTGTCTGTGTAGGGCTTGGAGTGCACGGTGTCTCGTGGGTACATACATCGGTGGGTACGGGGTCAATAGTCACCACGGAGTGTTCAGGGTAGGGACCCGGTGCTCCTGCGGGCGCCGGGTCGCGGATGGAGTCCGTGTCCTCCCGCCCATCAGGTAAAACCACATAGGCATACTGGGGGTTCGCATGAAGTAAGTGAACCCTCTCGACCATCGGGGAGTATTTATTGCTCCTCGCATGTTTCCGGAGCAGCACTGGCCCCGGGGACGTCAGCCAAGATGGTAGGGTGGTTCCAGTGGTCGATTTTCTGGGAAAAGAAAAGAGCCGCTCATGAGGGGTGGCATTGGTGGCTGTGCATAACAGGGAGCAGGTGGAGTGGAGTGCCTCGGGAAGGACCTCCTGCCAGCGGGAGACCGGCAGTCCCTTTGACCTGAGGCCTAAGAGTGTGGCTTTCCACACTGTGCCATTCTCCTTCTCTACCTGTTCATCCCCCTGGGGATTATAGCTCGTGGTCCTACTAGTTGCAATACCCCTAGCCAGCAGGTATTGGCGCAGCTCGTCACTCATAAACGAGGACCCTCTGTCACTGTGGATATAGCATGGGTATCCGAACAGAGTGAAGAGCTTGTGCAGGGCTTTTATAACTGACGTGGTAGTGGTGTCGGGGCAGGGGATGACGAAGGGGAACCGTGAGTACTCGTCGATAACGTTAAGAAAATACACATTGCGGTCGGTGGAGGGAAGGGGGCCCTTAAAGTCAACACTCAGTCGCTCAAAAGGGCCGGTGGCCTTGATGAGTTGTGCCTTTTCGGGTCGGTAGAAGTGCGGTTTGCACTCTGCACAGACTTGGCAGTCCCTGGTCATCATCCTGATCTCAAGGGAGTAAGGCAGGTTCCGGGCTTTCACGAAGTGGAAAAGCCGGGTGACCCCGGGTGGCAAAGATCTACATGTAGGGCGTATAGCCGGTCGACCTGCGCACTGGCACACGTTCCCCAAGATAGGGCATCGGAGGGCTCGTTGAGCTTCCCAGGCCAGTACATGATGTCATAGTTGAAGGTGGAGAGTTCGATTCCTCACCTCAAAATTTTATCATTTTTGATTTTGCCCCGCTGTTGGTTACTAAACATGAATGCGTCTGAGCGCTGGTCAGTTAGCAGGGTGAACCTTTTGCCGGCAAGATAGTGCCTCCAGTGCCTAATAGCTTCCACTATGACCTGGGCCTCTTTCTCTACCGCAGAGTGCGGAAATTCAGGGCCTTGAAGGGTTCGGGAGAATAACGTTATCGGTCTTTCCACCTGGTTGAGGGTAGCAGCCAGCGCGAAGTCGGAGGCGTCACTCTCTACTTGGAAGGGAGTGGCCTTGTCCACAGCATGCATTGCTGCATTGGCAATGTCCCCTTTAATGCAGCTGAAGGCCGTGCGGGCCTCAGCTGAGAGGGGATATGTGGTGGACTTGACCGGGGCGGGCCTAGTCTGCATAGTTATAGAGACCCATTGGGCGTAATATGAAAAAAAGCCCAGGCACCTTTTGAGGGCTCTGAGGGTGTTGGGAAGAGGGAGTTCCGACAGGGGGCGCATACGGTCGAGGTCAGGGCCAATGACTCCCTTCTCCACAACACACCCAAGGATAGCAAGTCGGGTGGTCCCGAATGCACACTTGTCCTTGTTATAGGTGAGATTGAAAGATTTGGCCGCTTGGAGAAATTTTTGAAGGTTGTTGTCGTGATCCTGCTGGTCGTGACCGCAGATGGTGATGTTATCCAGATATGGGAATGTGGCCTTCAGTTGGCACTGGTCCACCATCCGGTCCATTGCCCTCTGGAAGACAGGTACACCATTCGTGACACTGAAGGGGATGCGCAGGAAGTGATAAAGTCTGCAGTCCGCCTCGAAGGCAGTGTAAGGGTGGTCCTCCCGGCGGATGGGGAGCTGATGGTAAGCGGATTTTAGGTCTATGGTCGAGTACACCTTGTACTGTGCTATCTGATTGACCATATCCGCGATGCGGGGTAGAGGGTACATGTCGAGCTGCGTGAACCTATTGATGGTCTGGCTATAGTCCACAACCATCCTATTCTTCTCCCCGTTCCGGACAACCACCACCTGCGCCCTCCAAGGACTTGTGCTTGCCTCAATGACCCCCTCCCTGAGCAGCCGCTGCACCTCCGACTTAATGAAAGCTCTGTCCCCCGCGCTGTACCTCCTGCTTTTAGTTGCCACAGGTTTACAGTCGGGGGTCAGGTTGGCGAACAGCGGTGGGGGAGGGATCCTGAGGGTGGAGAGGCCGCAAGTGGTGTTGGTAGTGCGGCAGTTGGCATGTTGTTGGGGTGGGATGTGGGGGTCGGTGTGTGTGGATGTGGTCAGTAGCGGGGTATGTGACGTATTCCTACAAAACTGGGGATTTATGACAGTAATTGGCGGGAGGGGCCCATCATACTTCATTGTCACACTTTTCAGGTGGCTCTGGAAGTCGAGCCCCAATAGCACGGGGGCACACAGTTGAGGCATGACCAGTGATGTAAATTCTTTATGTTCTGTGCCCTGCACCACTAACGTCACTACACAACGCCCCCCCCCACCCACCCCCCGGATGTCTGTTGTATGTGACCCGGAAGCCATGGCGACCCTCTGACATACTGGCCGTATCTTGAGTCCATAATGCTGCACCGTGTCCGGGTGGATAAAACTCTCCGTGCTGCCTGTGTCAAACAGGCAGCTTGTCCTGTGCCCCTCCACCAGGATGTCCATCATTGACCTTGCGAGCTGGTGGGGAGCGATTTGGTCGAGGGTCACGGAAGCCAGGGTTGGGTCGCTGTCTTGGTCCGGCACGGTGGGGTGCCCTGTGAACACCCGTTGGTATTAGGCGGTGGGAGGTGGCGCCGACCAAGATGGCCGCCCCCATGTCTCGCACGTGGTGGCGGCGTGCAGGGAAGATGGCGGCCCCCATGTCTTGCACGTGGTGGCAGTGTGCAGACAAGATGGCAACCCCCATGTCTCGCACGCGGCGCTGCTCGATCCTGCTCGCGGTTTGGACTTACAAACCTTCGCGAAGTGGCCCTTCTTTCCGCAGCTGGAACAGGTAGCTTGTCGGGCCACACAGCGTTTCCGGTGGTGCTTCTCCAGTCCGCAGAAGTAGCACTTCGCGGACTCGCGACTGGCAGCAGCCGAGGTCGATTCGCCAGCGGGTTGCGGGGTCTGCGGCACCCACGAGGCCATCGGGGGATCGCATGACTGGAGAGCGTCAGAGTTGTGCAGAGCTGCCTCCAGCGTGTCGGCCAGTTCGAACGCCGAACTTAAGGTAAGATCGGCTTTTTCCAACAGCCGCTGGCGCACATACACTGACCTGGTCCCCGTGACGAAGGCGTCTCTCACTAGGAGCTCTGCATGCTGCACCGCCGTCAGCTCCTGGCAATTGCAGGCTCGCACGAGTGTCCGTAGGGCCTGGACGAACTCAGCACTTGATTCCCCTGGCCATTGTTGCCGTGTCGTTAAGCGATCTCACGCGTGGACGCTGTTTATCGGCCGCAGGTATTGTCCTTTGAGGGTGATCATCGCGCTGTCGTAGCTCGGCTGGTCTCTAATCAGCGAATAGACCCGTGGACTGACCCTGGAGAGTAGAACTCTGCACTTCACTATGGGGTCGGTCGTTTTAATCTCCTCTAGGTATGCTTCGAAGCAGGCCAGCCAGAGTTCAAAAGCTTTTCCAGCTTCAGGCGTTTGCAGATTGAGGTCTAACATGTTGAGTCTCAGTGCGTGTTCCATGCTTTAAAATGTACAGCGAATAAAATTGAAGCACCTTCAATAACTCCAAAAGACTGAGGTTGGGTAAAATACCAAAAGATTTTTATTCGCTGTACAACAATACGACCTCCATGGTGAGTGTCTGCCCCTGGACTGAGGGGGAGGGGCAAGGCGGAATCACCTTTATACAGAAATCTGTGGGAGGAGCCACAGGGGCAGTCAGCAGAGGGGCGTGTCCAGACAGTTAACCCAGTTACAACATATATATGGTTTACCACACTAGTTGTCTGCAATTTCTTGCACTTAAAGTTTAAAGTAAATTTATTATCGAAGTACGTATATGTCACTACATTGAGATTTATTTTCTTGTAGACATTCACAGTGTAACAGAGGAATACAATGGAATCAATGATTTCTAACTATAAAGGATTTCCAAATACAGGCTCAATGCTTATGAACTAGAAGAACTTACCAATGATTACCAGATGATCGAGTTGTCAGTCGCAGAGATTGAAGGTTAAGGAATTAATTCTAGTTCTTCTTTCTGTAAACCCATCTTTCTGTCATTCTCTTTGTCTTTACTAACAATCCCTAATGCTTGTGATATTCATACTATTTTCTAAATAACATCATCTGTGTATGATGTTTTCCAGGTACCTTTGCTGGGACAAAGTAACTCACATAGATGGTCTTAAAAGCTTCTGGCGACAGAGATCCCAAACGCTCACAACTAACACTGTGAGGGATGACCCTGTGAGTACACAATCATCCCAATTTGTAACCATGTTTCGTGTGCTAAGTGACATAACCCTATTGTCTTGTGTTTGGCTAATGCAGACAAGAAGTCTGTTGGTCACTTCACTTTGCCAAGCAGACCTCTGAGCAGGCAGCTACCTACTGTTGGCTGACAGTCTATATTCTATCACACTGTTTGCAAAGCTGTGCATCCAACTTCAAACTGATTTGTGCTTGTAATTTACAAGAACCGAAGGCTGGTTTTTGTTTAAAACAAATACCTGAGCAAAGAATGCTCATTAAAAGTTTAAACACTGAGCTTTTGGGAAGATCATGCAGCTGGGCTAGAATGCTGAGTTTAGCAATAAGCCTCCTGGGCCCAGGAAACTGAGTATCCACCGCAAAATAAGACAAACTATGCAAATAAAAATAAATCAATAAGTAAATAAATAATATTGAGAACATGAGTTGTAGAGTCCTTGAAAAGGTTGTGGAATCAGTTCAGAGTTGAGATGAGTGAAGTTATCCATGTTGATTCAGGGACCTGATTGTTGAGGAGTAATAACTGTTCCTGAACTTGGTGGCAAGGGAACTGAAGTTCCTCCACCTCCTTCCCGATGGCAGAGGGCAAGCCTGGATGGTGGAGGTAGGTCCCTGACGACAGGTGCTGATTCCATGCGGCAGTGCTCCTTGTAGGTGTGCGTAATGGTGGGGACAGCTTCTCCTGTGATTCACTGGGTTGCGTCCAGCACTTCGATAGGCTTCTCCATGCACTTATCGTAAAATCTACCAATGAATACCTGGTACTGTTGCCAAAGCTTTCATATCCATTGCTGAGATATCCACAGGGAGAGAGAGAGCCAGCGGTATGTCGAATTGTCAGGAGAACAATTAATTTCTGTTGTACTGCAGATCACAATCACGGTCTTTATTGGGGGCTTTTCTATTGCTTGTTTGGTGGGTGGAGGGTGCAGTAAGTGGGGGAGTGAAGGATCATTGCTTTGCTGCTGCCTATGCATGGGAGGGGAGGAGTGGGGGGTGCTTTGGGGTACAATGTTTTTACTGTCACTCATTCTTTGGGGCACTCCTCTTTTTTCGTGGATGTCTGCGAAGAAAAAGAATTTCAGGTTGTATATTGTATACATTTCTCTCATATTAAAAGAAACTATTGAAACCATTGACATTTTCACTCTGGTCATTTGAAACGCATGTGGCAAACGTAAAGATAAGAGTAGTCCATCTGATAGAAATAAAACAAGTTTTTGGCAATATTCCCATAAAGACAGATTGCCAGTTCCATTGTTCATTAGATTTATTAAAACACCTGCCAAATATTATGATTCATTCTGCCTTTTGCTTGCATAATTAGAAATTTAGGCACAGTAGGCAATTCAATCTCTCAAATCTGTTCAATGTTCTGAGATCTGCAACTTTGATGTATGTATTTACCTTTCCTTAACCTTTAAAATATTCAATTCACCAAAAGTTGTATATCTTGGATTTTAATTAACAATTAACCCAGTATCAATTGACTTTGCAATGGAGAATTCAAGATTTTACAATCAACTGCCTGTAGGAGTGTTTCTGTACTTCATCCCTGAAAGGATTGGCTTTAATTTTTAGATTTTGTCATAAATAATAACCTAACCAAACAATGGAAATAGCTTTTTGTCATTTTATTTCATTTCCAGTTAATGTCTTTTAAATCAATCCTCAGAAAATAAATCATTTAATTATTTGTGGCACTAAATGGCACTCAACACTCATTCCTTTCTATTCCTTTCCCATCCCAAGGACATGCTCAAGATCAGAATCAGAATCAGGTTTAACATCATTGGCATATGTCATAGAACTTGTTAACTTTGCAGCAACAGTACAATCTAATACATATAGAAAAAAACTGAATTACAGTAAATATACATATATATATTAAATAGTTAAGTTCAAATAAGTGGTGCAGAAACAGAAATAAAAACAAAGTAGTGAGGTTGTTCTCATGGATTCAAAGTCCTATTAGAAATCGGATGGCAGAGAGGAAGAAAGTGTTCCTGAATCAGTGTGTGTGTGCTTTCAGGCTCCCGTACCTCTTTCCTGATGGTAACAATGAGAAGAGGGCATGTCTAAGGTGGTGTGGTTCCTTAATGATGGACGCCACCTTCCTGAGCTGACATTCCATGAAGGTATCTTGGATATTGCAGAGGCTAATACCCATGATGGAACTGACTGATTTTACAACTTTCTGGAATTTACTTCGATCCTGTGCAGTTGCTACACCGCACCCCCCCCCCCCCACCCACACATAGCAGACAGTGATGATGCTTTTGGAAGTACACAATGAATTATTACATTGTTACATACAGGATTCTCTTGAGAGATACCCCCAAATGACTACTGCAATATCAGCAGAGAACCAGTGCCTTTAACTTTAAGACATTATCTGACAAGAAAGAGCATCGAGGAGCCATAATAAAATTCCCCCATGGCTAGAGTCTTACCCTGCACACAAGAACTGGATTATGGTGTTAGTGATACGACATCCCGGCCCCATTACATCACTCACAAAATGCAGGAGGAACTCAGCAGGCCAGGCAGTATCTACGGAAAAAAGTACAGTTGACATTTCGGCCTGCAGAGTTCCTCCAGCATTTTGTGAGTGAAGCTCGGATCTCCAGCATCTGCAGATTTTCTCTTGTTTGTGAGCCCATAACATCACTGCTGCAATTACTCAGGGAAGAGCTCTGCTCCCAACCAACTTCATCAATAACTTTCTTTCCATCATAAGGCCAGAAATAGGGATGTTCACAGACAGTTGACCAGTTGCAACTCCTCATAAATTGAACCAGTCCAGACCTACAGGCTGCTAGACCTGAACAATGTTCAGGAATGAGCTATAAATAGCAAGTAACATTTGCACAAGTGTCAGGTTATGACTGTCTCCAACAGAACCCAACTCTCTAGCTCCGATGTTCAATGGTATCACCAACAATTAGATTATAAGACATACTATAGGTGCAGAATTAGGCCATTCAGCTCAACAAGTCTGCTCCACCATTCCATTATTATCCCTCTCAACCCCATTCTCTTGCCTTCTGCCCATAACTTTTGATGTCCTTACTAATCAAGAACCTATCGACCTCTGTTTTAAATATAAGTCCCCCATTCTCAACATCCTGCAAGTTGGTACTGACTGGAAATTTGACCAGACCAGCAACATGACTACAGGACAGGACCTTGAATCATGTAACCCACTATCTTTAATCACCTATTTCAAGTCAAAAATATAAAGGGATATTCTTCCACTGATCCACATGAGTATGCCTCCAATGGCACTCAAGAACCAAACAAAAGCCAAAACCAAGCTTGATTGATACGTCATCCACCACAGTGAGCATTCACTTCCTCCTAGATCATCATTGTTGTACGACCCATTCTCTCCCATAACCTCCTGTGTATAAGTCACTTATATAGACATAAACTGGAAGCCCTCAGGTTAGGTAGCAATTTTGAAAAAGGAAGCAGAGTTGACATTTCTGGGTCTGGAAATGGATTTCCTTTCTCTTATTCATCCTTTCACACATCTCCTCTGGAAATTTGGCAAGTTAAACAAGTCAGAATACGAGGCTTCTGAGTTGGCCCTCATTAAATGGGCCACTGAATTCAAGGGCTGCGAGGTAATGTGCAGTTTGAAAAACCCTTGGTTAGATCACGCTTGAAAGACTGTGGTCAATTTTGGTCACTTCATTTTTGCAAGAATATGGAAGCTTTAGAGAGAGTGTGGAGAAGATTTACCAGGATGCTGCTTGGATTGGAGAGGATGTCTTGTGAGAATAGGTTAAGCAAGTTGGGACTTCTTTTCTCTGGAATGAGGGAGGATGAGAGGTTACTTGACGGAGGTGTACATGATAATAAGAGACATGGATTGAGTGGACAGCCAGAGACTTTTCCCAGGATGGAATTGACTAGCATGAGAGGCACTTGGAGTATTGTGAGCAGTTTTGGGCTCCTTATCTAAAAAAAATATGTGCTGCTATTGGAGAGGGTCCAGAGGAGATTTACAAGAATGATCCTAAGAATGAAAGAGTTAATGTATGAGAAGTGTTTGGTGGCTCTGGGCCCGTACTTGTTGGAGTTTAGAAGAATGAGTGGGGGAATTTATTGAAACACATCAAATATTGAAAGACCTTGAAAGAGTGGATGTGGAGAGGATGTTTCCTGTGGTGGAGGAGCCTAAGACCAGAGGACACAACCTCAGAATAAAGGGACATCCATTTAGAACAGAGATGAGGATTTTTTTTCTTTAACCAGAGTGTGGTGAATCTGCAGAAATCACTGCCACAGACAGCTGTGCAGGCCAAGTCATTGGGTATATTTAAGGCAGAGGCTGACAAGTTATTGATTAATCAGGACATCAAAGGTTACAGGAGAAGATGGGAGAATGGGGTTGAGAAGGATAATAAATCAGTATGATGGAACGGCAGAGCAAAATCAATGGGCAGAATGGACTAATTCTGCTCCTATGTCTTATGGACTTATAGTCTAATAATTTTAAGTTGATTGGAGGGAAGTATAGGGGTGATTTCAGAGGTAATATTTTCACACAGAGACTGGGGGAGCATGGAACTCAATACTGGGTGGTGATAGAGACAGATCAGAATCAGAAGCAGGTTTAATATCATCAGCATATGTCATGAAATTACAGCAAATATATAGAAATAGATATATAAATAAATAGTTAAACAAGTAGTGCAAAAATAGGAAAAAAAAGTAGTGAGGTAATGTTGGTGGGTTCAACGCCCATTCAGAAATCAGATGGCAGAGGGGAAGAAGCTGTTCCTCAACCATCGAGTGTGTGCCACCAGGCTTTTCTACCTCCTTCCTGATGGTAGCAATGAGAGGAAGGCATGTCCTGGGTGGTGAAGGTCCTTAATGATGGACACCTCCTATCTGAGGCACTGCTCCTTGAAGATGATGTATTACAGACATTTAAGCTAAAGAGGAGAGAAGTGTTAGATTGATCTCAGAGTAGGCTCCAAGATTCATTTATTATCAAAGTATACAACTCTGAAATTCTTCAATTCTCCGGGATGCCATGAATCCAAGAAACAAAAGAAAGGCAGCACAATCATCAAACCCCAAGTTCTTCCTCCCCGCAAAAAAAACAAACAAAATAAGCACATCAACACACAAATCCTTGGTTAAAATGCTGGCACAACATTGAAGGCTGAATGGCCTATACGGTGCCGTAATGTTCTATATTCTATGTTCTTTGTAACTTAAAATTACCTTTTTTTTAATCTCTGTCCCATTTCTGATAAAGGGTCACAGATTTGAAATATTAACTGATTTTATCTCTCCACAGATATCACTTAATATTATCTTTTCCACATGACTGACCTCTGGTGTTTCTGTTTCAGATTTCTATCATCTGCCGTATTTTATTTTGATTTTTCATGATGACCTAAGAGCTTGGCCTTTGAACATGCAGAGTATCAACTGAGTACTGGAACTTAATGACTAGACTGGGAGCAAATCTGGAGCTAGACTGGAAGCATGTAGTAGATTAGCTGGTGTTCAGATACACATGTCCATGACAACTTTGGCAGGAAACTTGATGGAAGTGAGGTGCAAAACTGAGAAAAGTTTTGGGTTAATGTAAGTCTCCATCTGCCATCAGTTAGGATCAGAGCTTGCATGCAATCAAGTAGCAAGTGTAGATGGAGATGAATTTCAGAAGCAGCAAAACCTGTAGAATTCCATTGCAACTCCATGAGGTGACCCTGGAAAAGGGAGCAAACCTTTGGAAGTTATCTGCCTACCCACAGCAGGAGTCACTAAGTACTGTCGAGTTACCAATGGTGTTCCTGCAAAATCTTTCAAATCCACATCCAGTATCAATGAATCAAAGTCCACACCCTCTCCTGGGAAATTATCCACACTGTTAGATAAATGTTCATATTATAATTAAGAGACTACTTAAAAAATAAACATACAATCATAACAGGTGCAACAGGCTGTAAAACAAGTCATAGAGTCATAGTGACATAGAAAAGTGCAGCATAGAAAGTTCCTTTGGTCTATCTAGTCTGTGCTGAAACATTTAAACTGCCTACTCCCATCAACCAGCACCAGGAACATAGCCCTCCTAACCCCTATCATTCACGTACTGATCCAAAGTTCTCTTAAACACTGAAATTGAGCACACAAGCACCATTTGTGCTGGCAGCTCATTCCACACTCTTACAGCCCTCTGAGTGAAGAAGTTTCCCCTTACGTTGCCCCAGTTGGGGAAGTTCTAACTCTTCTTCCTCTTCTTCTTCTTCTTCTTGAATGGAGCAGAATGCTAAACCATATCTTGAATGGTCCACTGTACGGAAACAGTTCTCTTGCTCTTTTTTTCTTTCACTCTCATTATCTCTTTAACCTCTCATTTGTTTTCTCAGTCTCCCTTCTTACCTCCCACCTTCCAGATTGTGCTCTCACTGCGTACTTTATTGGTAAATTGTAAGTGCAGGGAGGAAGCCTATTCTGTCACTGATTCAGGTATTCATCCATCTAATTGAGAGACCAAGATAAGCTTCTCTTATTTTATTTAAACATCATTTGCGTGACAGTTTATCAAAGGTTTTCTGAAAGTTTGAATGCACTGTATCCATATCTCCGTCCTGCTGGTTACAACTTCAAAAATCTCTGATGGATTTGACAGACTTTATTTCCCTTTTATTAATCCATTGTGATTCTACCTGATTTTATTATTATTTTCAGCACCCTGTTATCACTTCCTTAATAATAGACTCCAATATTTTTTCTGGTGCTTGCACCAACTTAACCAATTTGTAGTTCCCTGTTTTCTCTATCTTTTCTCAAATAGTAAAATTATACTTGCTATCTTGAAATCTATGCATACTAGAATTCATGGCAAATGGAAAATCGCAACTAGTTCAATGACAATTCCCCCTTCAAAACCTTGGGATTTTGTTAGATCAAGTACATTTTCAATGGAAATAATAATCAGTGGTTTTAATTTTGTTACAAATCGATTTATACCTGAAATCTGTTACTAATCCAATCTAGACCATTATAAAACTGATCAATGATTCTCTATCATTCACTCCATTGTGTAGAACCTTAAAAATAAAACATTAACATCTCAAGCACATGTAGAACCCTTCGGGTAGGTACCTTTAACTGGAAAGTTCAACTGGATCTACTGTGCATTTGCAACACCCTCTATTTTACTTAACTAGACAACAAAGATTTTTCTTCCTGAATACATTTGGGTGTATATATTTGGCTGCTGATCATGAAATGACCATGAAATTTCCCTATCATACGTCACTTTTTTTGAAATCTCTTTTATTTGTTATTTCAATTCATAATTGAAGTCAATTAGAATGTTGCCCACAATGTAAGTAGAAATGTTTTTTATCTTACCCAGGCATACCTGGGCATGTTTGGTCAGGGTGGATGCTGTATGACAGGACAGGTTTTAGAAAGCCTATAAATTTCAGTGAATGATTTTGAAATGTTACCCAGAATAACTGATGACAAGATTAAAGAAGGCATTTTTGTTGGCCCACAAATCAAACCAGTCATCAATGACAGGCAATTTGTAGAACTTCTAGTAGGACCAGAGAAAGTTGCATGGATGGCATTCAAGGACATTGTTGAAAATTTTCTTGGCAACTATAGAGCACCAAACTACGTGCACCTGATTGACAACATGCTTCAGGTATACAAAGCCATGAGGTGCAACACATTACTGAAGATTCATTTTCTGCATTCCCATTTAGACTTCCCGGAAAATCTTGGCACTGCCAGTAACAAGCATGGTGAAAGGTTTCACCAGGACATTGTAGTCATGGAGAAACAGTATCTGAACAACTGGAGTCCATTAATGATGGCTGATTATTGATGGACGCTTAAGCGAGAAGCTTCAGACACTGAGTACAAATGAAAATCATCAACAAAACATTTTTAACTTAGTTGAACTATTGCAAAGCATCAGCACATTTATGCAATTAAATGCATTATATTCAATAAAAGTTAATTCCTTGTGCCTCCAAATTCCTACATGATACAAGTAGAGTAGTCTATTTGCATTCAGCTCAAGCAGTCTATCATAAACAAAAACATTTCTAAGGAAGCAACATTTCTGAAAAAAATTGTTGTCCAGTGTTTCAAGTCAGTACAGTATTTAGTTTTTATTTAGCAGATGCATTTATTCTGAAATATACTAATTCATTATTTAATCTTCATGAATATCCAGACCAGACTCAACGGCTTTTATTTTCTTAATAATCTCTGAATGGAGTCTTGCAGTTACCATTCAGCACAGGAATATCCAGTAGTCAAACCTCTACCATTTAACATGTAGTTAAGATACTTTTCTGTAAGTCACGATATGTTACCCTTTTTCAGTTTTCAAGTTATGATTCATACATCCAGCAAATCATATTAGAAATTTACTGTGCGCACCTTGAAAATGTTACAACACTTTCCGGCTTAGAAGGGCAATTAAGATTCTCATTTGATGTACAGTGACAGTTGCTGAAGGCTTTGGTTCTTTTGTATTTCACAGTTAATGTATCCAATTAAAGGAATGGAATTGCCAGAAAACAACACAGAAACATGGATATTAAAAAAAAAACAATTTATGTCACCCTAGCTTTTTGATGAATGAGTTCTTCAGGTGCCGAAGTTTTGGATTACATTTTGAGATGGTAATTGTGTCTAATGTTTATGAATGAAACATCTCAAACTATTGAATGATTCTGACATAAAATAGGACAAAGCCATTTTTCATGAAGAGATTGAAGGATCTGAATGGGTGGCACTAGGATTATCTGCTTTACAACCAATATGTTAATAGATGGAAGGTTTCATTAATCTGATTTGGACAGCAAGAGAAAGGGGTTTTATTTAAATGGGAAAATAAATGTACTGTAAGTGTTATCTATACTGGTGAACATAAAGAGTAATTTTCCTTTTGTTCCCATTGGCTGTCTGTCTTTGGCTCCTAGCCTGCAACTAGTAAACTGAGAACAAGCGAATAAACTGTTTGTGATCATAAGGCTTTATTAAAAAAATATGGACAATTTTCTACAGGCATAAACAACATTATATCCAAAGGCTGGAGATGTCAATCCAGGTCACTGAAAACTATGAATTGAGTCTCATTGAAGGATTAAGCTTTGTGCAGGAAATTGGATAGCATCTTAGAGTGCTGCTGTGAAAAACAACGAGGCGCGTCCAAATAAATGTTGGCGGCCACATATTTAGGAAACAGCTTCGTTCGTCATTACAGCTTCTTTCTATATTTATTAGTGAACTAGATGAAAAAATAAAGCCAGTTTATTTGCCTAAGGAGTAGAATTAGATCAAGGGTCACTTGATTACACCCTTCCCTTTGAACACAAGGAAATAGGAGCAGAGCAAGCCTGACCATGGCTGGTCTACACTGGCATCAACTCCTCATCGGTGTCAGTTCCCCATAGTCCTCCACCTCTGAAATCTACCTTCATCTTATATCTCGTAATCTGCTGCCATAACACACTGAGTTAGAATTTCTATTGATGCAGTACCCTCCAAGAAAAGAAATTTATACACACCTCCGTTTCAAACGACTGGCCCCTTATATTGTAACTATGTCCACTTGTTCGTGACTCTACAGTTGGTGAAAATATCTAAGATCCACCTTGTCAGGTCCCCTGAAGTTTTGTATTTTAGCTCCTTAGAACCTTGAATAAGATAAGACATCGGAGCAATTATAGGCCCATTAATCTACTCCAACAATTGATTATGACTGATTTATTTTCCCCTTCAACACCATTCTTCTGCCTTCTCCCCATAACCTTTGACACCCTTAATAATCAAGAACCCATCAACCTTCACTTTAAATGCACCCAATGACATGGCCGTCTGTGGCAATGAATTTCACAGATTGACCATACTCTTCTCTGCTCTGAAGAGAGGTCCTTCTATTCTGATGCTGTGCCCTCTACTACTCGACTCTCACACTATTGAAAACATCCTCTCCACATCTGCTCTATGTAGCCCTTTCAATATTCTGTCAGTTTCAGAGAGATTCCCTTTCATTCTTCTATGCTGCAGGGAGTGCAGTCCCAGAGCCAAGAAATGCCCCTCATATATTAACACTTGCATTCCCATAGTGATAAGATTGTGGGCTTAAATCTCAGTCCGGGAGCTTGAGCATAACTTATAGGGTTGAAGCAAGCAACACACATCAAAGTTGCTGGTGAACGCAGCCGGCCAGGCAGCATCTCTGGGAAGAGGAACAGTCGACGTTTTGGGCCGAGACATTTCGTCAGGACTAACTGAAAGAAGAGCTAGTAAGAGATTTGAAAGTCGGAGGGTGAGGGGGAGATCCAAAATGATAGGAGAAGACAGGAGGGGGAGGGATGGAGCCAAGAGCTGGACAGTTGATTGGCAAAAGGGATATGAGAGGATCATGGGACAGGAGGCCCAGGGAGAAGGAAAAGGGGGAGGGGGGGGAATCCCAGAGGATGGGCAAGGGGTATAGTTAGTTGTCCATCATCTGTCCATAAGACAGTTAAACCATCCCCTTATACCTGACTGAATGCTAGTTTAGGATTGCATTTACGAGGGGTGATTGATAAGTTCGTGGCCTAAGATAGAAGGAGTTAATTTTAGAAAAACTAGCACATTTATTTTTCAACATAGTCCCCTCCCACATTTACACACTTAGCCCAGCGGTCGTGGAGCATACGGATCCCTTCTTTGTAGAAGTCAGCGTCTTGGACCTCCAGAAAGTGGTACACAGCAGGGGTGATTGATAAGTTCATGGCCTAAGGTAGAAGGAGATGTGTTATACAGCTCTCGTTACATGCACATGCAGGTCAACTCTTTGAGTGATTATGCAGAAAGTTTGAAGTTAATAACTCATCTCCTTCTACCTTAGGCCACGAACTTATCAATCACCTTTGCTGTGGCTGAAAAGGATTGCAGAGTATTTAGCAACAATTAATGTAATTACTGCCTTATTGCAAGCAATTCATCTTCAGGAAGCCAATCTGCTAAATGTACTTTTTAAAATGATGATGTATTTTGAAGAATGATAATCATCCCCTTGTAGATATTTGATGTAAAAGGATCATTGCTCTTTCATCAAGCTTTGCAAGCCAACATTGACAATCTGCAGAGGATTTGAAGGGTTTAGTTCACCATACCTCAAAGAAAGTCATGACCAGCATTCAGGAACAAACTAATTTGGATATGATTCATAATATAATATGAATCTTGAGCAATTTATTCCCCAAACATGTAATTATTAGGGAAGGAAATGATTACATCTCAGAATGTTTCATATTTTTCAAAGTTCTTCTAAAATGTTAATAATTTATTATGTAAACAGTTGGTTTTGTGACTGTTCACTGCACTACTATTAATTCTAGGATAGCTCCAAATCTAATACATTTGCACAGAAGGGAGAGCAGTATATAATTAGAAATATCAACGAATGATGCCCTAGCTAGTTACTTTATTTTTCAAAATGCCAAACATTGAATCTTCTGTTGATTAGGTCCATTTGCTCTGAACTATGTTGTTGTTTTGAGGTATTTGTTAAACCATGCAAACAGCAACTTCCTCCAAGGTACAATAAAGTCTCAATGAAATTCATAGGATTATTGCTGAGCATAATTAAACTGCCTAAGGATCATATGGGTGTATTTGTTCTGGGCCTGGCTAATGGGGAACATTGACATTCAAAAGTAAGTCCTTGTCAACAGCAGAGTAGTTATGAACCCCAAGAGTCGGAGACATACTGACAGACTCGAGGCCAGAACGTTCCCTTTGCAGCTGTATGCCATGTGGAATCTTACAGTAGGATTTCACTGCCTATAGCTGGGGGAATCTTATCTTACAATCGGCACCAGATATGACCTGCTGCAGGTTCTGTCAGCAACTTTCTGTTCCACCTGTGAAAGAGTCTACTGTTTCCTCAAAGGCCGCATCAGTTACTTCAAAACTGATCATTCTGGAGTGAAGGTAAGCTGAGGGACAGCCCTAAGAAGAAAGACGAGTTTCTCAAATGTACGTTGCATCACAAAAGAACTCACAAAGGAGATACTGTAAAGTCAGGATTCAAAATATTACTTTGAAGTACAATATGATTTGAAATCTTCTATGGTGGGTTCCTGGTGACAGTGAAGTTCGCATATCAATGAAGTTAAGATTGAAGTTCATCCTTATTCTGGTAGTGCTTTATAAAATTCCACAGATATCAAAAACTACAGATATACCTTAACCCGCCCTGTGCTTCACTGTCAAAAATGTGTTCTTTTGTTGTTATATGACGATCAGCCATCGACCCCTCAGTTCAATTGATGTGTGGACACAGATATCAAACTCCTACCTCCTTAGCTATTCACAAACTGATTCACCCCTTCAACTCACCAAAGATCTGCTAATGGTGTGAGCTTGCATACTTAACAGTGCAACACTAACCTTTCATCAACATGCAAGGGGCAAGTGACTCTACACATGGTGGCTAGTGTGACTCCAGGTATAATAAGGCATGGGAAACTACTGTTTATTATGGTGATTAGAAACAAAGATAAGATATAAAAGCAGCTATGCTTTTTTTTGCCTCTGTATGAAATATGTAACAGAGGACACATATAGTCAATGGCCATTTTATTAGGTCAACCTGTGCACCTGCTTAATAATGCAAATATCAAATCGGCCAAGCATGTGGCAACAACTCAATGCATAAAAGTATGTGTACCTGGTTAAGTGGTTCAGTTGTTGTCCAGAGCAAAAATAAGAATGAGGAAGGAACATGATCTCATTGATTTCGACCGTGGAATGATTGTTGGTGTGAGACCTAATGGTCTGAGCATCTCAGAAACTGCTGATCTCCTGGGATTTTCATACACAACAGTCCTTAGAGTTTACAGAAAATGGTGTGAAAAGCAAAATATATCCAGTGAGCTGCATTTCTGTGGGTGAAACACCTTGTTTATGAGAGACGTCAGTGGAGAATGGGCAGACTGGAAGGCGACAGTAACTCGAATAACCTCATGTTACAACACTAGCTTGCAGAAGAGCATCTCTGAACGCACAACATGTCAAACCTTCAAGCAAATGGTCTACAGCAGCAGAAGACCATGAGCATACACTCAGAGGTTTCTTTGTGTGGTACAGGAGGCACCTAATAAAATAGCCACTGAGTGTAATGGTCGACATTTGATATTTGGTCAAGACAACAGAGACTTATGGAGAAGAGGAGTTCGGTGGGTAATAAAATGGATGAGTTGATGGCGCTAGCCAGGAGTCAAAGAACATTTCGGGAGAGCAGTGTTATGTGTTTTACTGAAAAGTGGCTGCAAGAGGACATACCCGACCAAAACTTTTCCAAGTAGGGCTTTCAGACCGTTCGGGCTGACCAGAAGTGCACTGAGAGCAGTAAGCATAAAGGAGTTGGGGGCTCGCTGTTCTGGTTAACAACAGATGGTGCAATCCTAGCCATATTACGATCGAGGAACGTGTTTGTAGACCGGATATTGAATTTTTTGCTGTTGGACTCTGGCCATATTCCACCGAGATACAACACTGGGCATCACGGGAGGTTGTTCCTGCCTGTGGCCATTGAACTTTGCAGCTCCTCTCGTGGAGGGTCAGACACCCTGAGCTAATAGGCTAATCCTGGACTTATTTCCCTCTGGCATAGTTTGCATATCGTTGTTCGATTGTTTGTGGTTTTTGTATTGCTATATTTATGCTCTATTCGTGGTTGGTGCAGCTGTAACGAAACTCAATTTCCCTCGGGATCAATAAAATATGTCTATCTATCTATCTATCCATCTAATTGGTTTCTGCTGAGCATTTTCCCTGAAAATCTATCTCCTACAGAATAAAGGTGTGTCAGTTGCTCAGGCACATACTCAACAATTCAGGAAAAGCTCCTTCCCCTCTGCCATCAGATTTCTGAATGGACATTGGACCCATGAACACTACTCCTCTACTTATAACCGGTATATGTTATGAAGTTAGTGGTCTGTATTTTCATAACATATGCCAGTGATATTAAATCTGATTCTAATTCTGATTCAGTTTGGATGTGGTATCAACCTTGTGAGCTTTGACTGATCACTGATTTTTCTTTAACTTGGTATTTCAGGATTTGTTTCAGAAAGCTGGCTAGTTTATGGCAAAACTATTCTCTTTCCTAAAGTTCACAATTGTTTTCATTTATGCAAAGGATTTGGAAATATTTCTAAATTTAAGAAGCAATAAAATCTTGCTGTATTAACAGTGGAAGGTGGCAGTGCTGTATGAGGAGCACTCTGCTCATTAGGTTTCTTTCTGATGTGAGCTGATGTAACAATGCTTTCTCCGCCTGCTCCTCCACACCAGCTTCCCTCTGTCACTCCTGAAGTTGGGTTCAAACTTCATGAAACTTCTGAAAGATCAACATCCCAGCACTGCTGCTGAGCTGTGCCAGCTCCGGCTAATATTCTGCTTCCTTTTTTCACATTCCCTTTCATAAATCGTTAGATATTCGGTGCAACCACCACACACTGGAACCGTAAATTGAGCATTCCCTGTTGAGATGATTCAGAGTGTGGCAAACCTTTGATCTTTGTTTCATTAAATTACAGAGGGAGTGATTACAGGACACAAATTGGAACAAGTATATGAAAAACAATGCCTATATGAGTAATGAAAACTCTACCTTTACTTTAAACATACAGATTGGTTCTCATAACATCAAAGTACATTGGAACAATCTGTGACCTGTCACTTTCTGGTGTTACTAACAATGCATTGACATTTATTATTAGAAACACATTTTTTGTGTATCCACTTTAGTGCATCGATCATTACGACTTGCAGTTCTCTGTTGTCTCCACACTTAACCAAACCATCTTCTTCAATAATTTCTGCTCCCAATGGAATAAAATATTAAGATCCTACCATGTTGCCACATTCCATTAATTCCATTCATAGTCAAAGTGAATGTAATTTGAATTCTATTCACTCTGTTTGCAATGAAATCATACCGCTAATAATTTGCACACCATACCATACGGAAGTAGAAATTGCTTTCACCCCTGGTTCCACTTTCTATACTTCATAAGCACCCTTGCTTTGAAATCTGGAAAAGCTTTCAGTACACTGGTTAGGAAAGCAAGCATCAGTTCTCCAGTGACTGCTTTTATCTGTCTCATCCTTAGATCCTATTTGATTCCCATCTTCAAAAGCAATACCGCACAGTATCTGTCCCAGACCACACTTAATGTTAAAAAGCAGACTAATGAAAAAAAAGGGCAAACAAGCAGTGGAGAGAGGGCCTTATGCTCTATATTATGGACCTGCTTCCTTCCACCATCCCACTGCTGTCTCCTCTCATAACACAAAGTACTAGTGTGAATAAAGCTTTTTACCCAAAAAAAATGTTAAAGAAACTAGAAGCAGCAGTAAACCCGAATCCAGTCTAATTCATAGTATTTATAGACAATAGACAATAGGTGCAGAAGTAGGCCATTCAGCCCTTCGAGCCAGCACCGCCATTCACTGTGATCATGGCTGATCATCCACAATCAGTATCCAGTTCCTGCCTTCTCCCCATAACCTTTGATTCTGCTATCTTTAAGAGCTCTATCCAACTCTTTCTTGAAAGCATCCAGAGACGTGGCCTCCACAGCCTTCTGGGGCAAAGCATTCCATATATCCACCACTCTCTGGGTGAAAACGTTTTTCCTCAACTCCATTCTAAATGGCCTACCCCTTATTCTTAAACTGTGGCCTCTGGTTCTGGACTCACCCATCAGCAGGAACTTGCTTCCTGCCTCCAGCGTGTCCAATCCCTTAATAATCTTAAATGTTTCAATAAGATCCCCTCTCAGCCTTCTAAATTCCAGAGTATACAAGCCCAGTCGCTGCAATCTTTCAACATATGACAGTCCCACCATCCCGGGAATTAACCTTGTGAATCTGCGCTGCACTCCCTCAATAGCAAGAATGTCCTTCCTCAAATTTGGAGACCAAAACTGCACACAGTACTCCAGGTGTGGTCTCACCAGGACCCTGTACAGCTGCAAAAGGACCTCTTTGCTCTTATACTCAATTCCCCTTCACTTTCTTCACTGCCTGCTGTACTTGCATGCTTGCTTTAGGTGACTGATGTACAAGAACATCTAGATCTCGTTGTACTTCCCCTTTTCCTAACTTGACTCCATTTAGATAATAATCTTCCTTCCTGTTCTTACTACCAAAGTGGATAACCTCACATTAAACTGCATCTGCCCACTCACCCAGCCTGTCCAAGTCACCCTGCATTCTCATAACATCCTCCTCACATTTCACACAGCCACCCAGCTTTGTGTCATCGGCAAATTTGCTAATGTTACTTTTAATTCCCTCATCTAGATCATTAATATACATTGTAAACAGCTTCGGTCCCAGCAGTGAACCCTGCGGTACCCCACTGGTCACCGCCTGCCATTCCAAGAGGGACCCGTTAATCGCTACTCTTTGTTTTCTGTCAGCCAGCCAATTTTCATTCCATGTCAGTACTCTGACCCCAATACCATGTGCCCTAATTTTGCCCACTAATCTCCTATGTGGGACTTTATCAAAGGCTTTCTGAAAGTCCAGGTACACTACATCCACTGACTCTCCCTTGTCCATTTTCATAGTTACATCCTCAAAAAATTCCAGATTAGTCAAGCATGATTTCCACTTCGTAAATCCATGCTGACTCGGACCGATTCTGTTACTGCTATCCAGATGTGTCATAATTTCACCTTTTATAATTGACTCCAGCATCTTTCCCACCACCGACGTCAGGCTAACTAATCTATAATTCCCTGTTTTCTCTCTTCCTCCCTTCTTGAAGAGAGGGACAACATTAGCCACCCTCCAATCCACAGGAACTGATCCTGAATCTATAGAACATTGGAAAATGATTACCAACACGTCCACAATTTCTAAAGCCACCTCCTTAAGTACCCTGGGATGCCGACCATCAGGTCCCAGGGACTTATCAGCCTTCAGACCCAACAGTCTATCCAACACCATTTCCTGCCTAATATAAATTTCTTTCAGTTCATCCATTACCCTAGGTCCTTTTGCCACTATTAAGACTGGGAGATTGTTTGTGTCTTCCCTAGTGAAGACAGATCGAAAGTACCTGTTCAACTCATCTGCCATTTCTTTGTTCTCCATAATAAGTTCACCCGTTTCTGTCTTCAAGGGCCCAATTTTGGTCTTAACTATTTTTTTTCTTTTCACATACCTAAAGAAGCTTTTACTATCCTCCTTTATATTCTTGGCTAGTTTACCTTCATACCTCATTTTTTCTCCGCATATTGTCTTTTTAGTTACCTTCTGTAGCTCTTTAAAGGTTTCCCAATCCTCCGGCTTCCCACTCGTCTTTGCTATGTTATACTTCTTCTCTTTTATTTTTATACTGTCCATTACTTCCCTTGTCAGCCACGGCCTCCCCTTACTCCCCTTAGGATCTTTCTTCCTCTTTGGAATGAACTGATCCTGCACCTTCTGCATTATTCCCAGAAACACTTGTCATTGCTGTTCCACTGTCGTCCCTGCTAGGGTATTGTTCCATTGAACTTTGGCTGGCTCCTCCCTCATAGCACCATAGTTCCCTTGTTCAACTGTAATACTGACACTTCCAAGTTTCTCTTCTCCCTCTCAAATTGTAGATTAAAACTTATCATATTATGATCACTACCTCCTAATGGCAAGCCTATTGCAAGCCTTTCAGATCTTGGTTTGAATGTTTGGTAGATTCCACAACTTTTTGGAGAAAGGAGCTTCAGAGACAAGCCTACTATTTTTACATTTGAAGAAGGGGATTCCTCATCAATGGACCTGTTACTACACTTGAGATATTTGACTGATCAGAGATGTTTACTTAAAAATTCAGACTGATTTTTCCCTCCTTCAACATTTTCAATCTGATTGATTCATTTTACACTGACTGCCTAATATAAGTACAAAGACCCTATGTGAGGATATATCGGGCCTGATCTGCAATCAGCAGTAAATGAATGGCACCAAAGCCATTATATCTAATTGCAGACTGTGTAAGGACTCATCCATGGTTGGTTTTGTGAATTACTTCAATATGTTGATCTCTACAGGGGATCTGGGACACCAATGAATAAAATCGATGATCTCAGAGCTAGGGTGCTGAATCAGAGGGACATTAGGACCACGTGTGCCCTTTGCTTCATGGAAACCTGGTTAACCCCTTCCATACTGGATGCAGTGATTCAGGTCGTTGGGTTTAATATACACCCTAAAGATAGGTCTATAGAGTCTCTCAAAAGCAGAGGTGGAGGAGTATGCCTCATGATCAACTCTTCCTGGTGCACAAATATATCAGTGCTGTCCCAATTCTGCTCACCAGACCTGGAATATCTAGCAGTAAAGTGCCATCCTTTTTAACTACCACAGGAGTTCTCTGGGGTCATTTTGGTAGCAGTATACATTCCACCTCAGGCCAATGTCAAGCAGGCATTAGATGATCGGAGTAATAGGATCAACATGCACAAAACAGCACACCCTAACACCTTCACCATCATTTTGGGAGATTTTAACCAGGCCAGTCTGAAAAAATCACTAAGCAATGACCATCAACAGATCACTTGCAATACCAGAGGAAACAACACACTGAACCATTGCTACACCAACATTAAGAATGCCTACCATGCTATTCCACACCCTCACTTGAGGAAGTCTGATCACCTAGCTATACTTCTATTCCCTGAGTATAGGCAGAGACTGAAGACTGCAGCACCAGTAGTGAGGACCAAGAAGGTTTGGACAATGGAAGCACAGGAGCGCCTACAGGACTGCTTTGAATTGGTGGACTGGACTGTATTCAAGGATTCATCTTCGAACCTGGATGAGTACGCTGCAGTTGTTCTATTAAAACCTGTGTGGATGAGTGCATGCCCACAAAGACTTACTGTACATTCCCAAACCAAAAACCATGGATGAACCAGGAGTTACGTCGTCTGTTGAAGGCTAGATCTGTGGCTTTCAAGTCTGGTGACCCAGGCCTGTACCAGAAAGCCAGGTATGATTTGCGGAGGGCTATTTCAAGGGTGAAGAGACAACTTCGAATGAGGTTGGAGGCGACATCGGATGCACGGCAACTCTGGCAGGGTCTGCAAGACATTACTTCCTACAAAACAAAACCCAATAGCATGAATGGCAACGATGCTTCACTACCAGATGAACTCAAAACCTTCCATGCCCACTTTGAAAGGGAGGACACAACTACAGCTGTGAAGATCCCTGCTGCTCCTGATGACCCTGTGATCTCCGTCTCAGGGGCCGATGTTAGACTGTCTTCAAAGAGAGGGAACCCTCGCAAGGCGGAAGGTCCCAATGGAGTACCTGGTAGGGCTCTGAAAACCTGTGCCAACCAACTAGCAGGAGTATTCAAGGACATTTTCGACCGCTGACTGCTATGGGCAGAAGTTCCCATTTGCTTCAAAAAGGCAATAATTATACTAGTGCAAAAGAAGAATAATGTGGGCTGCCTTAACGACTATTGCCCTGTAGCACTCACATCAACAGTGATGAAATTCTTTGAGAGGTTGGTCATGACTAGACTAAACTTCTGCCTCACCAAGGACCTGGACCCATTGCAATTTGCGTATTGCAACAATAGGTAAATGGCAGACACAATCTCAATGACTCTTCACACAGTTTTAGACCACCTGGACAACACAAACACCTACGTCAGGATGCTGTTCATCGACTATAGCTCAGCATTTAATACCATCATTCCCACAATCCTGATTAAGAAGTTGCAGAACCTGGGTCTCTGTACCTCCCTTTACAATTGGATCTTCGACTTCCTAACCGGAAGACTGTAATCTATGTGGATTGGTGACAAATCCTTCCCACTGACGATCAGCACTGGCGCACCTCAGGGGTGTGTGCTTAGCCCACTGCTCTACCCTCTCTACACCCATGACTGTGTGGCTAGGCACAGCTCAAATACCATCTATAAATTTGTTGACGATACAACCAATATTGGTAGAGTCTCAGGTGGTGATGAGGGGGCGTGCAGGAGTGAGATATGCCAACTAGTGGAGTGGTGCCACAGCAACAACCTGGCACTCAACGTCAGTAAGACGAAGAGCTGATTGTGGACTTCAGGAAGGGTAAGATGAAGGAACACATACCAATCCTCATAGGGGGATCAGAAGTGGAGAGAGTGAGCAGTTTCACGTTCCTGGGTGTCAAAACCTCTGAGGATCTAACCTGGTCCCAACATATCGATGTAGTTATAAAGAAGGCAAGACAGCGGCTATACTTCATTAGGAGTTTGAAGAAATTTGGCATGTCAACAAATACACTCAAAAATTTCTATAGGTGTACAGTGGAGAGCATTCTGACAGGCTGCAACACTGTCTGGTATGGAAGAGCTACTGAACAGGACCGAAAGAAGCTGCAGAAGGTTGTAAATCTAGTCAGCTCCATCTTGGGTACTAGCCTACAAAGTACCCAGGACATCTTCAAGGAGCGGTGTCTCAGAAAGGCAGCGTCCATTATTAAGGACGTCCAGCACCCAGGGCATGCCCTTTTCTCACTGCTACCATCAGGTAGGAGATACAGAAGCCTGAAGGCACACACTCAGCGATTCAGGAACAGCTTCTTCCCCTCTGCCATCCAATTCCTAAATGGACATTGAATCTTTGACACTACTTCACTTTTTTTTAATATACAGTATTTCTGTTTTTGCACTTCTTTTTAATCTATTCAATATACAAGTTGATTTACTTGCTTATTTTTATTTTTATTATTATTTTCTTATTTTTTTCTCTCTCTGCTAGATTATGTATTGCATTGAACTGCTGCTGCTAAGTTAATAACTCTCACATCACATACCTGAGATAATAAACCTGATTCTGATTCTGATTCTGAACAGAACAAATAACTATCACTTAGCCAACTAGACAGAAGACTACTTACCCTGACAATTCATGTGCCAGCCCACCAATTTCTGTATTCCAATACTATGCCATCTGACCTCGTCTATGCAGTCTCGTCAGGACAGGAAGACTGACAATTTCCAAATGTCATTCGCTTGACTGAATGCATATGGTCATGAGTTTAACTTTGACTCCATTGTTTCATTGATTTTCTTGGAACTTGGCAGTGAAAGTGGGGTTATAGCAAAGGCAATGAGAAGGCTGAAGGCCTAAAGTATAAGGATGAGAGTAAGCACTGAGGATTTAGAGTTCTCTTACCCAGCTTGTGTCAACCAATTTCCTTAAAATATCTATTATATTGTTTCGCAAAGTTGGGGAGTTGTTTCACATCACCTGGAGTCAGCTTAACACAGCTCAGAAATGGTTTTTCAAACCCTTACAGTGTCATTTGTATCTAGAGTTCAAGTCCAAATCTAGCACATCAGCAGAACTGTTGCTTTAATTGTGTTACTCCAAATCTCAGAGAAAGCCAGTAGTAACCGAAGGAATGGCAATATAGATCAGAGTTCAGAAACATTTGGATCATAAAAAAAGAGGTTCATACAGTTTTTCTAGAGGCCACCATCCAGCGCACAGAGCCTATGGTGAGAAAGAACCTACCATGATGTGTAGGAACACCGGGGTCTGAGCGATGTGTGGCACTACATAAGGAGGTAGCAGTCAATCTTCATCCTCTGCATCAGGATCTGAAATTTCCAACCAGACAAATGCAGTATTTAATCATTGATGGTCAAAGTCACCATTGCTTGAAGATCCTTGCCTGAAGATCATTTCTCGGTTCAATATGGGATTCATTGGCAAAACCACCATTAATTGCATCAAGGGGACCTTGGAGAAAGTGACACCAAGTTGTAGTTTTAAGCACTTGCAATTCTGCTGGTGAAAGTAGTCCTACTTTGTTACTGGATGGGGAGTTCCCAAAATTAGATGAACAATATTTTCCCAAGTCAGAATGGTCAATGACTTGAAAGCTTGGAGTGAACATTCCCATCCCCATGCTCTTGCTAGTCATGTTCATCCTTGTGGTCACAGGCTTTGGACCTGCTGGTTAATCAGAATCAGGTTTATTATCACTGATGTATGTTGTGAAGTTTGTTGCTTAGCAGCTGCAGTACAGTGTTGTACAGAAAAAAAAATACTATTAGGTACAAAAGTGGATAAATACTGCAAAAAAAGAACAACAAAGCTGTGTTTGTGGGTTCATGGACCATTCAGAAATCTGATGGTGGAGGATAAGAAGCGGTTCCTAGAATGCTGAATGTGGGTTTTCAGGCTCCATCATCTCTTCCCTGATGATAGTAAAGGGAAGAAGGCATGTCATGCATGGTGAGGTCCTTATTGATGACGCAACATCCTTGAGGCACCGACTATTAAAGATTTCCCCGATAGTTGGGGGATTATGTCTCCAATGGAGCTGTCTGAGTCTGCAGCCTCTTTCTATCCTGTGCATTGAAGCCTCCAGATGAGGCAGTGATGCAACCAGTTAGGATGCTCAACGTCATGGATCTGTAAAAGTTTGCAAGAGTCTTTCTGAACATCCCAAATCTCCTCAAACTCATAAGGAAGTAGAGCCACTGCTGTACACACTGACTGTGGTTTTCAGGTGAGACACTCGAGGATCCAGTTACAAAACTTTTTTCTTTGGAGTGAAGGAGGATGAGAGGTAACTCGACAGAGAAAGCCCTAGCTCACTCAACCCATCCTCATAAGACATGCTCTATAATCCAGGCAGCACCCTGGTAAATGTCCTCTTCACCTTCTCTAAAATTTCCTATAATATGGCGACCAGAATTAAACACAATATTCCGTGTGGTCTGACTCGATTTTTATAACCTGGAAGCTTTCAGTTGCAGAAGCTTACAGCTACTACAGTCAAAACCTGCAGCCACAGACACTGCAGTAAGTAATATTCTTTCCAGCTGCTTCCAACAGCCAGCGATTCAGAACGACAGACCATCCAGGGAGCGAGTGCATCAGCTGGAAGCTCAGAGAATGTCTCCATTGTCTCAGGAAATATAGAGAAAGATTGTGAGAGGCATAGATAGAGTGGACAGTCAGCACCTTTTCCCAGGGCAGCAATGGCCAAAATTCAATTAATATTAGTGGAGGAAAGCTTAAGGGAGATGTCCGAGGCAGGTTTGTACGCAGAGGGTGGTAGGTGCCTGGAGCACTCTTCTGGGGCTTGGGGTAAAGGTGGGTATAATTGGGATATTCAAGATAACTTGTCTATAGATAGGCATATGGATGTAACAAAAAAATGGAGGGTAATGTGCTACATAGGAGCCAAGGGTTGGATCGATCGTCAAGTAGGTTTATGTAGGCCAACACAGCATCATGGGCTGAAGGGCTGTGCTGTACTCTTCTATGTTCCACTCTATGAGCTGCAAAATATTTTGGCCCTCTCCAGTGTGTAAGTCAGTGCATTATATTTTGCAGGTGGTAAGTATGACAATTAGTGGCAGACGGATTTAATGGTTGGCATGGTGATTTGGGTTATAATCAGGAGAGCTGCTTAACCCTGGATGTTGACGCACTTTTTTGAGTGCAGGAATCACCTCAGTAAGGGGGGAATATTCCTTCATGTTCTGACTTGTAGGCAATGGAACGGATCTGGGGTATCAGGAAGTGTAGTCAATCATCTCAGCATATCCAGACTTTGACCTGCTCTTGCAGTCACCGCACTTATGTTGCTGATCCAAATGAGTTTCTGGTAAATTGTCATTCCAGGGATTTTGGGGGTGAGGAAGTAGTTGATGGTAATGCTGCAGAAAGTCAAAGAATGGCGGATTTTCACTAGGAGATGGCCACAGTGTTAAACTAAAGTATGGAGAGTATTTGCTGCTGGTTACATGAACATGCTTTTGGTATGGTTTGGTGGGCATTTGAGGAGGTTTGGAAGTCCATAGTCAGAGAACAATATGTGAAACTGCAAGGTGTCGGTGGTGTAACGACATCAGCACCAGACTTCGGAGTGAGAGGTCCTGGGTTCGAATCCGGCCGGCTTCTTGTACCAGTTCTACTCATGCTGGGTTAAGTGTCAAGCTAGCAACCCAGCCTCACAAAACAATCAAACGCTGAAGAGACGTGGTTGCTGCCTGATGCACCAAATTAGTGCAGAGAGGAACATTAACCAGAGGAGTTGGTGTATGCACGAGCTAGTGCAGATCTGAGATGTAGAGAATGGAATTTATATTCTGAAGATCACAATGTACGTGCTCAGGTCGTTGGTGGTTAAGCCGTTGAAAAGGACACAGAAAGTCTGCAGAGGGACAGAGAAAGGTTGATTAAGCAGAAGTTGGAATTCAAGTAGGAAAGTGTGAATTAAGGCACTTCAATAAGAAGAAATTTAAAGTATGTTTTTGAATAAATGTGAGGAATTGATGTACTTACTAAAATCATGTCAGGCTGTCGTCACATCACCCATTGGTCAAAACACCCTAAGAATATATGGTAAGGGAGTAGCCAGGTTAAGAAACCAATGCACCCCTATATTTTTCACACACTACTAGAACCACAATCCATTCATCCCACTGTTTCCATTAAATCACAATCTGAAAATCTAGATCACAAGCTCAATAAAGGCAATGAAGTCTGAGTATTTGACTCACCCTCAATTGTTATACAAAATACAAAATTAAAAGAGACGAAAGCAAGAAAAAATGTTTTTAAAAATAATTAGGACACCAACAAAAATTAAAATCTGAAGAAATGCCACCTATAAAATAATTTTCCTCAAATGTAAAAGAGATTGTTTGGTAACGGGGAAGATTTAACACACTGTTAAAGATAGACATTTATTGGGATAGATTAGTGCTAACCTTTTGTTGTGTTTAGATTTAATCTGTTGTGTAAAAACAGTTTCTTTATCCCATTCGTTACAAACCACCGAGGCCCTAAGCATGATGCTGTATGATTAATCTGTACCATATAGCCAAGTGCTGATAATATTATTATATTGCCACAGTACTTTGGCCAACAGCACTTACTTGAGAAACCACACCAGTACATGATCAGCTAAATGGCCTCCTTCCATTCCATAGAATTCTGTACAAGCTTATTTTCACAGTTTAGGAGAAAAGGCTTAAAATTGTTGCTCTTAAAACACAAGTTCACTTGCTAAGATTAGATTTAAGTTAGTAGTTTGCATGATTAATACTACTAATGTGAGTTTTACAACTTGAGCCAAGTAAATAACAGTGTGTCTCTGCTTCCTTTAACATTCCTTTGCTTTCCACATTTCTCATGCCTATTTTCTTCCTGAAAAATAAAACTGTATCAATCTTGTCTCCATAAATGACTCATTCACTCAGTCTGCCCACACAGTCTCTGAAGCAATAACTAAATTATAAAATGGCAATGAAGAGGACAAGAGGATGGCTGAGTCCTTAAGGGACAGGGGAATTGGAATCGATCTAGGTTCTCACACTAATGTTGGCCTTGAAATTAGAAAAATAATAATAAATATGTTTATTTGTTCAAGCAAGACCATGGTGAGCTCAATCATTAATCCAACTATCTTTGCTCCTTTCTATGAACAGATGAGTGATAACAGTGATGACAGCAGAGTGTTCCGATTTATTTCTAAGCATGTATTAAATTACTGAAATAATTATATTTTATAGACAGTCCAGATGCAGTTATGCCATTGCAAACATGTTGATTATTAAAGTCAATCAGGGAGAATACATTATGCATCTACATTTTCAGATTTAATTGTCAGATATTGGTGTATCCGAGAGAGAGCTGTAAAATAGTTATTACAATTTCACGGCTGAGGCTCAGATTTATGACCTACACTTTGAAAAACGTCAAGGGTGGTTTGTCATTTATAGATTTCAATGAAAACAATAGAATTAAGCATATTTGAGTTTACTGGGAAATAAGCTTGAACTATGCATCTTCTTAAGAAATATTTTATAGCTGTTTACATGTCATGATAATTCCTTGATCAACTACATTGCAAAGTGTATGAATGAAACAGTACATATGCCTTTGTACATGTGTCCATAGTAGGTATGTACGTGCGAGGGTATATTTATCTGTCTGAATGTTTATGTCTGATACTGTGTATATGTGTGTCTGTTGGGCTAACTAAGTACATTAGTATTTAATTTCTGCCATCTCCTGAGGGTTTCTTGTTGCTTAGTGAATTATTTTGTTTAAATCTAGAATGGGGGATTATTAACATAGCCTCATTCCTGCTCATGTTTCCCATTGGGGAAAATAAAGATCAGAGCATAATGATGTTCTTTGAGGTGGTATTATCAGTACAGTGTGTCCTAATTTCTTTGTGGGTATGCAACAACATTCACGTCACGTGTAAAGATTTTCTAAGGTTCAGCAGAAACAGTAATGTCAGATTCCCTTTGATGTGCCACATAACGTACATTTTGTGTTCCATTGAAAAGCAGATTCCCTGCTTCACACTTTCCAACACCTCCACAATCCTTTGTGTACCTCATGATAGAGTCTCTAGCTCTGCGAGAAGCCATGCTGTCCAAAGTGAAAATTGACAAACCTGCTGAAAGCCCAGACCAAAGAATATAAAATATAGACCATACAGCACAAAACAGGCTATTTGGACCACAATGTTGTGCCGAGCTGATAACCTACTCCAAGATCAATCTAACCCTTCCCTCCAACATGACCTTCCATTTTTATTTCACCCATGTGCTTTTTAAGAGTCTCTAAGATGTCCCTAATGAATCTATCTCTACCACTGAACCTGGCAGTGTGTTCCATGCACTTGCCTCTCTTTGTTTAAAACAAAAACCTAACTCTGACATCCTCCCTTGTGGCAGAACAGGTTGGCAAACCTAATTCTCCTGCTAGTCTTGCCCCTTTGCACAGTTAGCCTCTCCTCGTTCTGCCCCTGGTCTTGTTTCTCCAGTAGCTGACACATTTTGCCCTCCCATCCCAGGTCTTGGGAGTTCACCATTCACACAACCCAGCGGTATAATTGAAAGAATCCTTGCAGTTAACATACTCTACTGGTTTATAACTCATAAACATAAAGATTCTAGACACAGGCATTCCAAATAGTTTCATTCATTTTCACTCACACTGGCACATCAGTTTGTAGACAGCATAACGGCCCCAAAAAATCTGTGGGACAGTTTGGGATGTCCTAAATTAATGCCTGGGTTGGTGGTTGTATTCATCTGAGCATGTGGATATTGATCTATAGGTCTAACTGATGTATTTGTTGTGGAATAAAACTGTAGGATGTTAAAATCCCTGCTTAAAATATTCAGTTCTGCATCTGAAATAATTATTATGGTCTGGTCACATGATTCCCCCCCCCCCCACACACACACACACACACCAACAGCAGAATTTCCTGTCCTTTCTCGGCCAGGCAGAGGCAGATTTAAATGCTCAATCTAGCTTTGCTAGAGAGATGTAGAGGTAAATAGTCATATTGGAAAGTTTCAGACAAAGTGTGTCATAGAAAAAGCCTCTGCATATTCGCAAATTTTTTGTACATATATCTTAGTTTTCATTTGTCTATTTATAAGTACTTCTTCTCTTTCACAACTTCTGGGCAGCTTTGCAGTTTATTTTCATCTGGCAAGCCCCCTTTGCACTAACGGGCTGTTGCAGCTTACCATCTGTTTTTTTTCCAGCGAGCGAACCTCATCAGGCACCACACTTACCCCACCTGACAGCGAGGTGTGACAGCCCTATACTTTCCACCAAACACCTTAAAAATATGTCCTCTTTAATTACTCACATCTAATCTGAAAGGAAGTAAAAAGGAAAAGAGGAAAAAGTCTATGGCTCCTCTCTCCTATTCCAACCTCACCTCCTTCCTCTGCTTTATTCCTAACTTCATCAAACCCACAGATAAGGGAGGAGCTGCAGTAGTCTGGCATATTGACCTCTACCTTGTCGAGGTCCAGCGCCAACTCTCAGCCACCTCCTCTTATTCACCCCTCGAACAGGAGCCCGCTAAGGAGCACCAGGCCATTGTCTCCCACACCATCACTGACCTTACTGACTCTGGGAGTCTCCCATCCACCACCACCAACCTCATCAATCCTGCACCCCACACCTCCCATTTCTACCTCCTACCCAAGATCCACAAACCTGCTTGTCCAGGTAGACCCATTGTTTCAGCTTGTTCCTGCCCCACTGAACCCATATCTGCATGCCTCAACTACGTTTTATTCCCCCCGGTTCAGTCCCTTTCCACCTACAACCATGACACCTCACTCGCTCTTGATCTTTTCAATGGTTTCAAGTTCCCTGGCCCCCATCATCTTATTTTTACTACGGATGTCAGTCCCTAAACACCTCCATCCTGCACCAGGAAGGCCTCAAAGCTCTTCATTTCTTTCTGGACACCAGACCCAACCAGTTCCCCTCCACCACCATTCTTCTCCGTCTGGCGGAACTTGTCCTCACTCTAAATAATTTCTCCTTTGGCTCCTCCCACTTCCTTCAAACAAAAGGAGTAGCTATGGCCACTCACACGGGTTCCAGCTATGCCTGCCAGTTTGTTGGCTATGTGGAATAGTCTATGTTGCAAGCCTACACTGGTGACCGGCACTTTCTGCTTTCCGCAGGGATTGCTCCTTATACGACTCCCTTGTCTATTTGTCCCTCCCCACTGATCTCCCTCCTGGCACTTATCCTTGCAAGCAAAGCAAGTGCTTCACCTACCCCTACACCTCCTCCCTCACTACTATTCAGGGCCCCTAACCAGTCCTTCCAGATGAGGCAACATTTCACCTGTGAGTCATGATCACAGTGAATGGCAGTGCTGGCTCGAAGGGCTGAATGACCTACTCCTGCACCTATTGTCTATTGTCTATTGTTGGGGTCATATACTGTGTTCGGTGCTCCCAGTGTGGCCTCTTGTATATCGGTGAGATCCGACATAGGTTGGGAGGCCACATCACCGAGCATTTATGCTCGGTCTTCCAGAACAAGCAGGATCTGCCAGTGGGCACCCATTTTAATTCCACTTCCCATGCCCATTCTGATATCTCCATCCATGGCCTCTTCCACTGTTAGGATAAAACCACATTTAGGTGTCTTATATTCCGTTTAGGTAGCCTCCAACCTGATGACATGAACATCAATTTCTCATACTTCCAGTAATGCCTCCACCCCACCCCCCACCCCCATTCACCATTTCCCATCTCCTTGCCCGCCCATCATCTCCCTCTGGTGCTCCTCCCACCCCACCCCTCCCTCCTTTCTTCTTTCTTCCCATGGCCTTCTGTCTCTTTCACCAAACAACTTCCTAGCTCTTTGCTTCATCCCTCCCCCTCCAAGCTTCACCTATTGCCTGGTGGTTGTCTCTCCCCTCCCCCCACCTTTTAAACCTACTCTTCAGCGTTTTTTCTCCGGAAGGGTTTTGGCCCGAAACATTGACTGTGCTTTTTTCGATAGATGCTGGCTGCCCTATTGAGTTCCTCCAGCATTTTGTGTGTGTTACTCGGATTTCCAGCATCTGCCGATTTTCTCTTGTTAGTGAAAAGTCTCTGGCTCTCCACTCTGTCTATGCTCTTATCATCTTGTACAACTTGGTCATGTCACCTCTCATCCCCCTTTGCTCCAAAGAGAAAAGCCCTAGCTTGTTCAAACTTCTCTCATAAGACATGCTCTCTAATCCAGGCAACATCCTGGTAAATCTCCTCCGCACCGTCTCTAAATCTCCCACATCCATAATCAGAAGTGAACACAATACTCCATATGGTCTAACCAGAGTTTTGTAGAGCTGCAACATTACATCATAGCTTCTATAGATGTACTGTGGAGAGCATTTTGACAGGTTGCATCACTGTCTGGTATGGTGGGGGGGTGCTACTGCACAGGACTGAAAGAGGCTGCTGAGGGTCATACATTTAGTCAGCTCCATCTTGGGTACTAGCCTACAGAGTACCCAGGACATCATCAAGGAGCGGTGTCTCAGAAAGGCAGCGTCCATTATTAAGGACCTCCAGCACCCAGGGCATGCCCTTTTCTCACTGTTACTATCAAGTAGGAGGTACAGAAGCCTGAAGGCCCACACTCAGCAATTCAGGAACAGCTTCTTCCACTCTGCCATCCAATTCCTAAATGGACATTGAACCCATGAACACTACCTCACTTTTTTAATAATATATTATTTCTGTTTTTGCATGGTTTTTAATCTGTTCAATATACATATACTGTAATTGATTGATTTTTTTTTCATCTTCTATGTTATATATTGCATTGAACTGCTGCTGCTAATTTAACAAATTTCACAATACACGCCGGTGATAATAAACCTGATTCTGATTCTGAACTCACTCCCCCAACTAACGAAGATCAATACACCATATGCCTTCTTAATAAGCCTATCACCTTGCACAGTAATTTTGAGAGATCTATACACTGGAACCCAAGATTCCTCTGTTCCTCCACACTGTTAAGAATCCTGAATTAAGCTTGTACCCTGACTTCAAATTTGACCTTCAAAAGTGAATCACTTTTTTCCCTCTTTGAACTTCATCTACCATTCCTAAGCTCAGTTCTGCATCCTATCAATGTTCCATTTTAACCTAAATTTGTAACACCATCAACCTCTGTGTCATTTGCAAACTTACTAACCCACCCTTGCACTTCCTCATGCAAGTCATCTATAAAAACCACCAGGGACAGAGGTCCCAGAATAGATCCTTGCAGAACACCAATGGTCATCGATCTCCAGGTAGAATACATTCCATCTCCTGTGGGCAAGCTAATTCTGAATCCATGCAACCAAGTTGGTATGGATCCCATACCTCCTGACTTCCTGCAACAAGGAACCTTGTCGAACACCTCACTAAAGGTTATGTACACCACATCCACCATTCCAGCTTTACCAATCTGTTTTGTCATTTCCTTGAAAAAGTCAGTCAGGTTCATGAGATATGATCTCCCCTTCACAAAGCCATACTGACCATCCCAAATCAGACTATGCTTCTTCAAATACTCATAAATCCTGCCTCTAAGAATCTTCTGCAATAGTTTTCCCATCACTGATGTAAGACTTGCTGGTCCATAGTTCGCAGGATTCTCCCTATACCTTCTTGAACAAAGGAATAACGTCTGTTATCCTCCAGTTTCCTGAAACTACTGCTGTGGCCAGTGGTGCAATGATTATTGCCAACAGCACAGCAATCTCTGTCCTTGCTTTCCATAGTGACCTGGCGTATCTTCCCTCTGGCCCCGGAGACTTATCTATCCTCACACATGAGAAAATCTGCAGGTGTACGAAATCCAAGCAACACACACAAAATGCTGGAGGAACTCAGCAGGCCAGGAGCATCTACGGAAAAGAGTAAAGTCGACGTTTTAGGCCAAGACCCTTCATCAGGACTTAACTATCCTAAAGTTTTTCAAGAGTTCCAACATGTCATCTTTATTAACCTCAGCACGTTCCAGCACATTAGCCTTGTCTCACTAATCTCACTTTCATCAAGGTCCCTCTCATTGCTGAATACAGAAGCAAAGTTTTCATTAAGGATCTTCCCTACCTCCAGATACTCTTTTGTACCTGAGTGATCCTAGCATCATTCTAGTCGTCCTTTCATTCTTCACGTATGTGTAGAATGTCTTTGGTTTTTCCTTAATCCTACTAGCCAAGGTCTTCTCATGCCCCTTTCTAACTTTCTTAAATGAATAAGACCATAAGACCATAAGACAAAGGAGCAGAAGTCGGCCATTTGGCCCATCGAGTCCGCTCCGCCATTTTAGCATGAGCTGATCCATCCTCCCATTTAGTCTCACTTCCCCATCTTCTCACCATAACCTTTGATGCCCTGGCCTCTCAGATACCTATCAATCTCTGCCTTAAATACACCCAATGACTTGGCTTCCACTGCTGCCCGTGGCAACAAATTCCATAGATTCACCACCCTCTGACTAAAAAAATGTATTTGCATTTCTGTTCTGAATGGGCGCCCTTCAATCCTTAAGTCATGCCCTCTCGTACTAGACTCATGGGAAACAACTTTGCCACATCCACTCTGTCCATGCCTTTCAACATTCGAAATGTTTTTATGAGGTCTCCCCTCATTCTTCTAAACTCCAAGGAATACAGTCCAAGAGTGGACAAACGTTCCTCATATGTTAACCCTCTCATTCCCGGAATCATTCTAGAGAATCTTCTCTGTACCCTCTCCAACGTCAGCACATCCTTTCTTAAATAAGGAGACCAAAACTGCCCACAGTACTCCAAGTGAGGTCTCACCAGCGCCTTATAGAGCCTCAACATCACATCCCTGCTCCTATATGCTATTCCTCTACAAATGAATGCCAACATTGCATTCGCCTTCTTTACTACTGACTCAACCCGGAGGTTAACCTTAAGGGAATCCTGTACGAGGACTCCCAAGTCCCGTTGCATCTCCGAACTTTGAATTCTTTCCCCATTTAAATAATAGTCTGCCCATTTATTATTTCTGCCAAAGTGCATAACCATACACTTTCCAACATTGTACTTCATTTGCCACTTCTCTGCCCATTCTTCCAATCTATCCAAGTCTCTCTGCAGACTCTCCGTTTCCTCAGCACTACCGGCCCCTCCACCTATCTTCGTATCGTCAGCAAACTTAGCCACCTATTCCATAATCCAAATCGTTGATGTACAATGTAAAAAGAAGTGACCCCAACACGGACCCCTGTGGAACACCACTGGTAACCGGCAGACAACCAGAATAGGATCCCTTTATTCCCACTCTCTGTTTCCTGCCAATCAGCCAACGCTCTATCCATGTATGTAACTTTCCCGTAATTCCATGGGCTCTTATCTTGTTGTCCATTCTTAAGCTCCTTCCTGGCAACATTATAACTCTCAAGAGCCCTGTCTGATATTTGCTTCCTTCTTCCTCTTGACTAGATATTCCACCTCTCTAGTCAACCATGATTTCCTCACCCTTCCATTCTTTCTCTGCCTCAATGGGTCAGACTTAACTCTATGTAAATACTCCTTTAACAACTCCACATTTTTGTTGTACATTTCCCTGAGACCTTCCATTACCAATTCATGCTCCAGAGTTCCTGCCTAATTGCGTCGCAATTAGTCCTCCCCCAGTTAAACACCAGCCAGAAGTAAACATTCCACTTCAACATCTTCAGGCAATGTAAATTAATCCAAGAGATTGCAGTTTTCAACATTTTAAATTTACACTAAATGCTGATGTAAAAATGAAAAGTGATTTACTATGCATGAAAGAATTTAGTTAATCAGCATAACTTACAAAGCAAAAGCCTTTTCAAGAGGCCTATCGATCTCTGGGTAACAAGCTGCTCACTGACATCTGATCTAATTCTTGCTTTACATAATTTGAAATGATGACCCACAGTTCTCCCTGGTCTATTATTCATTATCCAATGAACTTCGATTAACTACACACTTCTCTAAATTGCATAGTGCCAGCTCATTGTACCAATCTTAGTAAGAAAAATAATTTAAAGTGTATATTAAACTTGCAACTGTATTACAACTCCGTGTAAATATCTAGCTAGATAATCTGAATGGTATAAAACTGGATTTTTGCTGTGTATGCTGGATAATCTCAAACATGCTGCCCACAGCCAGCAATGGCAATATAATCTGTTTTCCTGTGTAATACTTATTGAAAGATAAATATTGGGCAGTGCACAAAACCACAATGTACTGACATAGTGAGTGTCTTGTATTTTCCTTCTGTGACCATATGTGCTTCCCTGGGAGATGTCGTTTCCTCACATGCGCTGGAGACATGCAGGTAGGTTAGTAGGCTGCTGTAAGTTACCCCTTAGCGCAGGCTAATGGTGAAAAGAATCAAATTGAGTATCGGGTCTGTGAGAAAGAATAGGTTGCAGAGGCACGAGGAAGTAAGGAGAAAGAGAGGGTACAAATGGGATTACTCACTAGGGAGCCAGCATTTGCCTGATAGCCCAATATCCACTTTCTGTGTTGTTATATGTAGTTCTCCCTAAGAGAAATCAGAAATAATTTTAATCAAATTCCAAGCATCTCAGATAAATGCAGTCCTTAAGCGATTAAATTTTTCCATTCAGAATCGAAAATGCTTCTGATTCCTCTGCTACCGATTCGTTTAAAGACCCAAGGTAATGGTTTTGTGGTTTTCATACATGCTTTCTCCAAATCCAAATCAGATGCAGAAATAAGTAGTTTGCCTGAATGAGAAAGTGATATGACACTCTGAAATAACGTGGAAATGTTTACCAGCATTTGGTTTGCTTCATGCAAGAACAAACTATAATTACTCTCCCATTTCAAAATGGTAACAACACTTTTCATGGTTAATTGCATTATCCCTCTAAGGAAACACAAAATGAATAATCCGATTTAGAACGTGTTAATGGATGTAGCCAGTCAGAAATTGAATCTGGTAATCAGTAAAGGCAAAACTAATAAGTGTTATTGTTTTATGACTGATTACACAGCTGAAATGTGATGACTGTAACAGATGAGTAAAACAAGGCTTCAAACAAATGATTATGAACTCAAAATAGAGCAATTGATAGAAAGTATTTGCTGAAGATAACCTTATACAAACACTAAAAAGTTTTATGTGCAGAAATATATACCATAGCATAAGAGGCTTAGAAAGTCAGTCATGCGGTTCAGTTTTTGTCACAAGGGCAATGCCCTGATCATCTGGATCATTTCCCTTGGCTTCTAATTCATGTCCCTGTTCTAGTTTGCGCAGCCTTGTGTCTTTATAATGGCAACACAGAGGGTTTTTAGGGAGGATTACTAGGCTTCTCATGATGGGGATCCAGGCTTACATTTCTCAGGGTGTGCCCGCAGTGCTCCAGGTGTGCCTCCAGTGCTCCAGTAGTGTGCTGCAGTGCTCCAGTAGTGTGCTGGTCTACTCCAGGTGTGCCTCCAGTGCTCTAGTAGTGTGCTGCAGTACTCCAGGTGTGCCTCCAGTGCTTCAGTAGTGTGCTGCAGTGCTCCGGGTGTGCCTTCAGAGCTCCAGTAGTGACTGCAGTGCTCCAGGTGTGCCTGCAGTGCTCCAGTAGTGTGCTGCAGTACTCCAGGTGTGCCTGCAGAGCTCCAGTAGTGCCTGCAGTGCTCCGGGTGTGCCTCCAGTGCTTCAGTAGTGTGCTGCAGTACTCCAGGTGTGCCTGCAGAGCTCCAGTAGTGCCTGCAGAGCTCCAGTAGTGTGCCTCCAGTGCTCCAGTAGTGCCTGCAGAGCTCCAGTAGTGTGCCTCCAGTGCTCCAGTAGTGCCTGCAGAGCTCCAGTAATGCCTGCAGAGCTCCGGGTGTGCCTGCAGTGCTCCAGGTGTGCCTGCAGTGCTCCAGTAGTGCCTGCAGAGCTCCGGGTGTGCCTGCAGTGCTCCAGGTGTGCCTGCAGTGCTCCAGTAGTGCCTGCAGAGCTCCGGGTGTTCCTGCAGTGCTCCAGTAGTGCCTGCAGTGCTCCAGTAGTGCCTGCAGTGCTCCAGTAGTGCCTGCAGAGCTCCAGTAGTGCCTGCGGAGCTCCAGTAGTGTGCTGCAGTGCTCCGGGTGTGCCTCCAGTGCTTCAGTAGTGTGCTGCAGTACTCCAGGTGTGCCTGCAGAGCTCCAGTAGTGCCTGCAGTACTCCAGGTGTGCCTGCAGAGCTCCAGTAGTGCCTGCAGAGCTCCGGGTGTGCCTGCAGAGCTCCGGGTGTGCCTGCAGAGCTCCGGGTGTGCCTGCAGAGCTCCAGTAGTGCCTGCAGAGCTCCAGTAGTGCCTGCAGAGCTCCGGGTGTGCCTGCAGAGCTCCAGTAGTGCCTGCAGAGCTCCGGGTGTGCCTCCAGTGCTCCAGTAGTGCCTGCAGTGCTCCAGGTGTGCCTGCAGTGCTCCAGTAGTGCGCTGCAGTGCTGCATGTTCAGGCAATTGCAAATTTCATCCAAAGCCTTCACTTAGGAGATGGAGATAGAAGACATGGTGAAGGAAGTCAAGGGCAAGCATCAGGAGAGGCGAGGGTGCAAAAAGAGAACGTAGGCAACAGACATCCCACCAAAGCATTATTCATGGCTTGGGGTTCTCATGAAGAACCCATTGCTCCAGATCTGTGTCTAGTGAGATCGATGATAGTCCATTTCAACATCCTTGACTGTGCTAACAAATAACCAAGGCCTTTATCAGAAGCCTACTGTGTAAACTGATCATGAATTTCAACTGCAATAGGCCTCATCTGCAGTTACCACTGCAACGCCAAACAGTAACTAACCTCTTCATTGCAAGTTGTCTTCAAATTGCACAAATCCGATCTTATTTCAGTAAAGGATAATCAGTTCCTTAGATAACTAAAGAACAAGGGCGCACTGGTATAAGCATCATTTTCTTACCTCACATACGTTTCTTACATTAAAAATAAAACTGTGGCTGCTCACACCCTTCTCACTGATTAAAGAAGGACGTCATGTGTCACAACTCTGAGTATACCACATTAAAAATAGGAATGGACTCCACCTCTGAAGATTTTGTGGCCCTGCTTCCTTCTGGCTGTCTGCTGCACATCAAGATAAAGGAGAAAGTGGAAATTTGATTCAAAAGTAAAAACTGCAAGAGAGTTATAGTATTCTGAGGTCTGGAGGGTCTTCCCAGGAGCAGATTCATTTATTGAAATACTGCAATCTCCATTCAGAGGTGAAACAGCATCGCTGGCAAAGGGAGTTAATTATTGTTTTTAAAAGCTTTTTATGATTATGGCTAGAGAAGTAACTTCCTAAGAGCAATATTTAGAACAGAGAGATTTTTAAATATTTTCCTTTTAAGGTATCAACTGCAAATAGTCAAAAGCAGCAATGCCCATTGGAAGACCTAGTTTCTTGGCTCAACCAACTAAACATACAACTATTAATAAGTATGGTTCATATCTAGATGGATGTTTTTCAGAAAGATCAACCAATTGAATTATGAACTTTACGGTACATAACTGCTAATGATTTTTTTAAATTAAAGGAGTAAGTATAACCCACCTACTCATAAGTTAATATGTCTTACAATCTATTATATGATGCACTTCAATTCAATTCAATTCATTCAATTCACAATATGTGTCAAGTGTGTGAACAATAAATTTATATTGAGGAGAAGTCAAACTGAAAGCTTCTGTTTATTCTGAGAATGAGCACTTACTCCTTTTTATTTTTATACATCTGAAACAGAAAACCAAATTACTGTCCTGGTTGATCTACTGATAAACCAGGGCGCTGTCTGGATCATAAAGCATTAAAACTATTGGTATTCTGCTGCACTTGGCTAACATGAAAAATCCACAAAAGTAATGCTACACTTTGACAGTGCAAGTAACTGAACATCCAACTCCCATCTAATATTGTCAGTTTTACATTTGTTCCAAAAGTTTTTTTTTATATCAGTCTTGGGTTATTGGCATCATATGAACAGCATCTAAAGGCCATCCATAATTGTTCTTGAGAGTCACCTTCTGGAGAAGGATTTCGGATAGTCCTTAAACAGTGATATACAGATGGTAAGCGGAGGCTGTGCGTTCCCATGCACCTGTGGTCCTTGTTGTTTTCACAGGGGAAATATGGTTTAGGAGATGTTGTTGAAGGGATTATACTGAGCTGATTCAATGGATTGTGAAGATGATACGTATCACACAGGTACCTACGGCAGAAAGATTGTTGGATGTGTTCCCATTAAATTTCTGCTCTGTGATGACTCTTGGGATCATGAAGGAATTTACTAGTGAGAGTGTTTTTAGATGATAAGGGTTGTAGATTCAGTAAGTTGGGAGGTGGCCATTGCCTCATACTTGAGTGCAATGAACAGCATGCTTCAAAGTTTCTGCCTTGTGCTTTGGAACTGAAAGAGTTGCAAATGGAATCAAACATTGCCCCAGTATTTGTCAACTTGCACATTTTCAACCTTGTGATAATGGTCATAGATGAAACACCAAACCCCAGATAGGTCTAAACAATTACCCTAAGGATGTCCTGCTCCAATATTTTGGAGATAGTCATAGTCATACTTTATTGATCCCGGGGGAAATTGGTTTTCGTTACAGTTGCACCATAAATAATAAATAGTAATAAAACCATAAATAGTTAAATAGTAATATGTAAATTATGCCAGGAAATAAGTCCAGGACCAGCCTATTGGCTCAGGGTGTCTGACCCTCCAAGGGAGGAGTTGTAAAGTTTGATGGCCACAGGCAGGAATGACTTCCTATGACGCTCAGTGTTGCATCTCGGTGGAATGAGTCTCTGGCTGAACGTACTCCTGTGCCCAACCAGTACATTATGTAGTGGATGGGAGACATTGTCCAAGATGGCATGCAACTTGGATAGCATCCTCTTTATTCCAACAACTATTATCCGCCTTCTTCATGCTCAGTCTAAATCCAACCACTGGATGGATTTCCTACTGATTTCCAATGATTTCACTATAACTGAATCTCCTGAGCATCAATGTGGTTGACTGTTAACCAGCATCTGAAATGGATTACTTAACAGGCCATTCCATTCAGCAAGGAAGTAAAGGTGGGCACTCAGTGTTGCCCTTGCCAGTGTGTGCCGCATTCATTGATCTAATCAAAGAGGAACTGGCCGACTTCAGTAGGTGGTGATCTCTGGTGAAAATGAGCTTCATCCTTAAGCAATGAAAGAGTGCAACAATATGAAAACATGAATTTGGGGAAGTACTTGCTTCCAGAACAATGCCAGTGTGTTAATTGCCCACATAATACTGGTATCCAACCGTAGTACCATTTCTGCTGGTAAGATATCATTGGCCAAGCATAACCTGTAATTCTACTGCACTTGCCCCAACGTGACATATCATTAGCTGCGGCATCTTGAGATGAGAATTACGATCTCTCTCTGTCTGAGACAGGGGAAAACCTTTGTGATATTTATGTTTTTAAAAGGTAATAAGGTTTATCATTTATTTAAGAGTTTTCCAATCTAAATTTGAAAGTAGGTGGTAGTTGACAACATCTCCAGCATCTATTTGGTTTAAGTGGGCCACACCTCCTTCTTAAGCAATGGGAGAGCTGTGTGACAGGTGAACTCACCTGGGAAATTCAATGGCCAAATCTATGTATTCATATATTAAAAGCAACAAATCAGTATTGAATTTATGTAACAGATTTAATGGAAATAGTAATCCTACTATTTGGTCCAAATGAATAATTATCAATATAAATATTTATTATATAAACATATCAAAAGTGCCTATCCCCCAAGAGATTCTTACAGGCTAAATGCTGAAAGTAACGTAGAAGATTCTGTTTTTGTCTGTGATATTTTATAGATACCTGCTCATTATTTCAATCGGGTGAGTGAGACTCGTATTCATTTCTCTGTTTCAAGTCAAAGATGCAGTCGTATAACAAAGTGGAACAGATTAAACAGAATCTCTACATGCAGGCAGAAGTACAAGCTCTCTTCTAATGCCCATCTCACTTAAGCAAAAGTAACATGGGGGCAACAAAATGTCATCACAGAGTTCCAAAGGTCAAAAGCTCCTTTTTGCAGGTTGTAATGTCAATTACCCCTGACCGGACAAAGAAACTTTTAACTATAGTGGAACAAAATTAAAAGAAGATGTCAAATATAATGCCCACAATTAGTTGTGTACAACTACTGTGGAGGAATGCTAATAAAAATTCTTTCTCATTCCCAAAGGTGGAATCAGAGAAGTGGGCAGTGGCAGGAAGGAGACTGTAATTATATAATAGAGGAAAATGTTGTGCACTTTGGGGAATGAATAATTAACGTGTTAGTTTCTAAAGCTCATTGAGATTTTCCTTTCAAAATAAAAGATTATTTCTTTTTTCATAGCTACTTTCTAAATTGTTCCTTAGTGAAGCCTTTTGATTCTATTTGCAGTTAAGATTGAAGACAGAAGTATCTCATGAAATATAATAATAGTAACTGGTTCAATAATAGATTTGTTTAAAAGCTAAATGGCAAAATATTTAAAATAGCATCCTGTGTTTCTTCACTTACCAGTGACTGTCTGATAAAACATTAAGCTTTCTTACTGTTAGTTGTATTCCACTTTGCACTTCATCACTGGTAAGTAAAGTAAAATTCAACAATCTATATTCTAATCTGTTGAATAGAAACTTTTTTAAAAAATCACATGACACGAGCGGGTTTTAAGTTACTAAACTTGGAACTTTAAAAATCTAATTTTAATAATGTTGCCGATAAAACTATTAGTTTGCTATGAAAACCTATTTAGTTCCCCACTGCCTTGCAGGAGACGAAATGTGCCTTCATCAGCCTGTCCAGCCTGGGCCATAAATGACACTGGACATATAGCAATTGGTTGAGTCTCTATTGCACACTGAAGTGATGCAACAAGTCATTCAGTTGTATCATGACTGTTGTATTTAGACAGAGAAAGGATAAAACTGGCCAGACCAAGGCACCAAATGTGAGCTAAGTTGTTGCCTATCCAATCTCAAACAAGAGAAAATCTGCAGATGCCAGCATTGTGTGTGCTGTTGCCAATCCAATCCAATTCACTTTGTTAGGTTGTCCTCACAAGTAACAAAGATCTGGTTTCTTAATGGGAAAGGACATCCCACAGAATAGCTGAGAACCAGAAACAAACTCCACACACAACATGGCAGATTCCATCGCAGCATCTGAGTACTGTACAGCCTATTACACTAGGCTGATAGACCCAGCAGAGAAGACAGCACAGGCAGAGAGGAATAGCTGCAGGAGTCCTCAACGTTGACTTCAGACCTCATGAAGTTCAAACTTGGGCAAAGGAACTTCCTCCTGATTACTACCTACCATTTTCCTTTTGCTAATAAAGCAGAGCTTCTCCATGCCGAGCAATAAAACTGGGTTAAAAAAGCCACAGTTTTAAATTTGATCACCAAGAATGGCTTGGTGACCCCCTCAGTAGCCAGGTTGGCTGAGCTCTGAAGATCATGCCTGCAACAGGCGTTGAGTGACCCAAAGCTAAGGACACTTGATCTTATCTTCACCAATGTATCTGTTGCAGATGCATCCATACGTGACAGCGTTGGTAAAAAGGACTTCTGCATACAAGAGGACCAAGTTATGATGTTTTGTAACACTACAACTACACTGAATGGATGGCTTTGGAACAGAACTGAGAGATCAGATCGGAACATTCACAGGGTGATATGGATCACCAGTATCCCTGGAGACATACTCCTCGACAGCCACCTATGGCATCACCACTATCTTCTCAAGGACAATGCCAATATCCCCGCAGCACAAGAAAAAGGAGTAAAGGGGCAAATTGAATAACAAGGAATAATATAAAATATAACATAGCAAACTGTAGAAGAAAGGAGGAATAAAACAAATGGAAATAAGACATGTTTTTGTTGGTTAGAAATGTAATATTATTTATTGACTCTGCTGTCCAGCCTTGATGCTATCATAATTACTTTTACATGATTCATTAATATCATGAATGTGAAGCAGAATATAGATTTCATTTTCTACTGCAAGTATAAACACATTAGGTTTTATTAAGAAATATTCAAGTATATTAAATGTGATATTAATGGAAACTTCAATAAATTTAAGTCTGTAATCCATCAAGTGATACTCTGTTTAAAAATAAAAGCAGAATGATGGAAGGCTACAACAATGCGGAACACAGAACCTGTGTGACAGGAGAAACAGAAGTTATAATTTGCAATAGACAGACTGGGAATTTTATTGGGAACTGGACCCCAGGGGCTGTGTTTTAAAGCATAGTTTAAATTATAGTTATTCTGGCCTCTGAATTTTTGGTTGCAGTAATTCCATCTCAACTGCAGATTTCAAAATAAGGAGGAACAATTCAAAGTGTCCAAATATCTTTAAAGTACCAGCAGAAACTTAGAAATGCAAATCATAATATAGCATATATTTAATATAAAAATGAGAAAAGAATAGACTAAAGACCAAATTCTCTGACCCTGTACTGTTTGTAGACTGTTTTAGTGCATTGTAAGCAATTAAATCATAACAATCTAACTGGCTGAGGTTTTCTCCTAAACTGACAGCATACAAACTGAGACGAACCAGATGCATTTTTATTCAGACATTTGAAGAATGTAAATGTAAACAAAGCTTATCATTATGGAAACCAGCGATGCGCACCAGATAAGATTTACACATGAAGAGATCATTCAATCCACGTATAACTGTCCACCCATCTCTTCTGACATGAGTTTAGAATTCTGGTCGCCGTTTGAAACTCTGTTCTAAGTGTCAATCACTTATGGAGTCACAGAGTACTAGAGCACAGAAACAGCAACTTCAGCCCAACTAATCCATGTTGTCTCAGTCTTCTACCTTGTCCCATCTAGTTTCACCTGGACCAGATCCTTCTATACCTCTCCTATCTATGTATCTATCCAAACTTCTCTAAGATGTTACAATTGAAAAAGCATTCTACTAATTCCATTGGCAGCTTGTTCCACACTCGCACCACCCTCTGAGTGAAACATCCTTTAAGAACTTCACCTTTCACCCTAAACCTTTCATCCTGCTCTAGTCTATTGAGGAGAATAAAGCCTAATAAACTCCTCATAATTCTGTATCCTTCTATCATTCTTCTGATTGCCAGTGAAAAAGTTCTAACCTACTCAGACTTTCCCTAAGACTTATGTGTTCAAATCCTGGCAACATCCTTGTAAATTTTCTCTGCACTCTTTCCTGTAAGCAGGTGACCAGAACTGCACATAATACTCAAAGTTCAGTCTCACCAACATTGTATACAACTTTAGAATAACATCCCAACCGCTGTACTCAGTGTTCTGATTTATGAAGTTCAAGGTGCCAAATGTTCTTTTTACGATGCTACGTTATCTACCTGTGATGCCACTTTCAAGGAATTATGAATCTGAATTTCCAGCTACCTTTGTCCTGCTGCACACTTTAGAGCCCTTCAATTCACTGGGTAACCCTAGTTCATCATGCTACAGGCATTCATAGCCTTCCTCGGTGTCCACTATACCCCCAATCATGGTTCTATCTGCAAATCTGCTGAACCAGTTTATCACATTAGCTTCTGAATCATTTATATCGATGATAAGCAACAACAAGCCCAGCACCAATCCTTGTGGCACACCACTAGTCACCGGTCTGTGAATAGCAATGCACTGCAGAAATCGGTTCATGATCTGTTGCTGTTTATTATTTATTTTAATGATCACAGACATCCATACCACTCTTTGACTTCTCCCGCTATGCCACTGTTGAACCCAACTGACTACTTCATTCTGAATGCTATGTGAACCTAACCGTCTAGACCAGCCTTCCATGTGAGACTTTGTCAAGCTCCATGTAGACAATATCTACCACCTTTCCTTCATCAACCTTCTTGGTAACTTCCAGAAAAAAAACTGTGTTGGATTGGCTAGACATGACCTGCCATGGACAAAGCCATGTTGACCATCCTTAATCAGGTGCTGTCTATCCAAATACTTATATATCACGTTCCTTAGAAGACCTTCCAATAATTACCCATGACTCACTGGCCTGTAACTTTTCAGCTTATTCTTGGAGCCTTCCTTGAACGATGGAATAACATTAACTACCCTCCAGCCCTCCAGCATCCCACCTGTGGCAAAAGACATTTTTAATATCTTTGCCAGGGCTGCTAACCTTAGGTGCTACCTGTGTGGAACCTGGACTATTTCCCACGTCATAAGGACATGTTGGTTGGTGGGTTAACCGGCCACTGTACATTGCCCCCAGTGAATGGTAGAATCTGGGAAATGTTGAAGAAAATGTAGGGACAAATTTTTAAGAAGATGTTAACATAAGATTTGCTCAAATAGGTGGTTGTCAGTCAGTGCAGACTCAGCAGGACAAAAGGTCTGTTTCTATTCTGTGTCTTTGTAATGTTGGACCTTTCAAACACTCAGCATCAGTGAAGTACTGCTTGAAGTATCAACACGTTATTATGCCAGAAATAAATCTGACAAATCGAAGTGGAAATTCCACTTAATGCCCTGCTTTATCCAGCAGCCGGACTGAGTCTTTCCTGGGTACAGGCTTCCTTTGCCAGCGGTAGAATCCACAACGCACACTGTTTGGCAAAGCCACGTCGACCAAGTTCTAAAATTAGAAACAGAAAATGCCATGAATGCTCAGCAGATCAGGCTGCGTCTCTGGAGAAGAAACAGAGTTTCAAGTCAAAGACTTTTCATCAGAACTGGGAAATAGGCCCACAGCTATCAAACGCTTCCCACACATTAACCTCTTCATTCCCAGAATCATTCTTGTAATCCTTTTCCAGAATAGTTGTGGAACTCGAAAAGTGATTTTGTTTTACTCCTTTCTGATGCCTATTTCTCCTAATGCTTTTCTCTTTTTCCTTTCTTTAGTTTTCATTTCTGGTCCTGATTTTCTATTGAAGTCAATATTCCAATGTTTACTTTTGAATTAAACTTAGTCATAGACAAGCATTCATCTCAGGTCACCTGAGTTAACACAGGTATACAATTGGAACTGTCTTTAATGTTCCATTTACAAAACTGAATGGCATTGAGTTCATAACCAAATTCAGTCCAAGTAAATGAGGACTAATTTCCACCATCTTCAAATTCCCTAGCTAGAGAGTGCTGAATCTGTAGAATGCATTGCCATAGACAAGTGTAGAGGCCAGGTTATTGGATACATTTAATGTGGAGGTTGATAGGTTTTTTTATTAGTAAGGATGTCAAAGGTTACAGAGAAAAGACAGAGGTATGGGATTGAAAGGGAAAATAAATCAGCCATGTAGAATGACGATGTAGACTTGATGTTGATGGGACGAATGTTCTAATTCTGCTCCTATGTGCTATGGTCTAAGGATAAGACTTCATACTTATAAAATCAAGGTTTCAGGACTAGCAGTTTGAAGTAATTATGACAGAGCGTGACATTAGAAATTAAGAATGCATTATCCCTAATTCATTCTGCTGTTTAATCATTAACACATGATAAGTATGGCAGCCTAATCTGCTGGTAACTTCTATATTTATTTATCTATGTTCTTTTGCCCATTTCCTTATTCCTTAACTGACACAATGACCAGATAACCTTGTTTACAATTTATGTCCATGGTTATTGTGGTCTTACTCTATAAGTGATATCTCCCCCCACCTTCACAATAAATCGACAAGTTTACCCAATGTCTCACAAAGAGTTTTTCATTAGATTGCTCAGAGGAAAAGGCTACTGACTTTCATGCTCACACATCTCCAGTGAAGTCTGTTGATTTGGAAAGGGCCTCCAATTGAAATGCTCTGTTGCATAAATGCCCACTGAAATGTTATGCATAGTTTGTGATCTTCTGCTGCTCTAGGCCATCCATTTCAAGGCGTTCAAAGATGCTCTTCTGTTCTGATGTGTTGTTATTCGAGTTCCTGTTGCCTTCTTGTCAGCTTGAACCAGTCTGGCCATTCTCTTTTGACCTTTTCATTAATAAGGGATTTTTGCCCACAAAACTGAGTCTCATTTGATGTTTTTTTTAGTTTTTTTGCACCATTCCCTGGAGACTGTTGTGCATAGAAATCCCAGGAACTCAGCGGTTTCTGAAATACTCAACCCACCCCGCAGGGCACCAACGATCATTCCAAGGTCAAGGTCACTTAGATCATATTTCTTTCCCACTCTGATGTTTAGTCTGAACAACAGCTGAGCCTTGACTATGTGTCTGCATGCATTTATACCATATGATTGGCTAATTTTATAGTTCAATAATGAGTAGGTGTACAGATATACCTAATAAAGTGTCCACTGAGTGCTTACATGGGGTATTTTTATGTGCTCATGACTATAATCTGTATTATAAATTAGAGCTGAGGTATCTGTTGAACATGTCCTCCTAAGGTTTTTCCGACCAGGATCCTATATTGCGGCCTTAACAATGAAGTGTGCAGAATACCAAGAAAATCTGGTGGATATTCTGAGTTCTGTCTTGTAATCTATCCTCGATGCGTCAAATCCTTTACAGAACCCTTTGAGCTTTCCCCAATTTTTAAAGTTATATATAATCACTGAACAAAACAATGTGTATTATTCAACATCACCGCCATTATAAACGTTATCTAAGCTCTTTTATGAGAATTGAATTGATTTGAATTGACTTTATTTCTTACATCCTTCACATACATGAGGAGTAAAAATCTTTACATTACGTCTCCATCTAAATGTGCAATGTGCAATCATAGTAATTTATAATAAACATAACACCCAATGTAATATAGAGTACACTCAAATCAGCGCGAGTTCATTAGTCTGATGGCCTGGTGGAAGAAGTTATCCCGGAGCCTGTTGGTCCTGGCTTTTATGCTGCAGTACCGCTTCCCAGATAGTAGCAGCTGGAATAGATTGTGGTGGAGATGCTTTGTGTCCCCAATGATTCTATGGGCCCTTTTTACACACCTGTCCTTGTAAATGTCCTGAATCATGGGAAGTTCACAACTACAAATACACTGGGCTGCCCGCACCACTCTCCGCAGAGTCCTGCGATTAAGAGAGGTACAGTTCCCATACCAGGCAGTGATGCAGCCAGTTAGGATGCTCTCAATTGTGGCCCTGTAGAAAGTTCTTGGGACTTGGGGGCCCATACCAAACTTCCTCAACTGTCTGAGGAGAAAGAGGCGCTGTCGCGCCTTTTCACCACATAGCTGGTGTGTACAGACCACGTGAGTTCCTTGGTGATGTGAATGCCGAGGAACTTCATGCTGTTTACCCAACCCCAGATCTATTGATGTCAATAGGGATTAGCCCGTCTCCATTCCTCCTGTAAACCACAACCAGCTCCTTTGCTTTTGCGACATTGAGGGAGAGGTTGTTTTCTTGACACCACTGTGTCAGGGTGATGATTCCTTTCCTGTAGGCCACCACCTGATTGTTTGAGATAAGGCCAATCAATGCAGTGACGTCGACAAATTTAATTAGCAGATTGGAACTGTGGGTGTCAATACATCATGGGTGTACAGAGAGTAAAGGAGGGGACTCAGTACACAGCCCTAAGGGGCTCCTGTGTTGAGTTCCTGAATTGAATTCCTATATACATGCAATTTTCCCTAAGATAAACTAGGGAATTATCCCATTACACTACAATTTGTTTCACTGATGTAAATTAAATCTACACTTTATAGATAGCATTGATTTTCTTAAATTTATTTCATTTTGTCCATTCCTAATTGTCCTTCAGAAGATAGTGGTAAATTACAGTAATTCCCTGCACTGTTATGGTTTGTAACTCCAAAACATTAAACTAATTGAAAGCAAAAACTCAGAGCTGGGAATAACGTGCCTTTGTTTCGCTTTTACTTTAAGCGAGACACGCACGTTTGACGTGGTAGCATCATGACATATAGAATTCACTTATTATTTGTGACATATAAACAACAGTAATTTATTATTTAAGCAAACAAGGATGCTTAATCAAATAATATACTTACAATATTATCTAATACTAGTGAAATATTAAATACCCAATACTTCTCCCTGCTTAGCTATAAACTCCAACTCAATAGAGAATGCATTTTAACTGTATACTATATAATACAACTTCTTTACAGACATCCACCGTACAATAAATTTTAAATTGTCCTTTTCAGGTCTAAAGATTTGACCACTGTGGAGCCTTTCCAAACTTCAGCGATAATCCAGGAACAGTATAGCTGATGAGTTGTTGGTTCAGAAGTGTGCTTGTTTGTGATAAGCAAGGAGGAAATTAGTGAGCTTTTGATTCAATGTTAGTGTAGTGTGTTCTACTGACAGTGTTTTCTTTAGTGTCTGAACAAACCTTTCCGCCAACCATTTGTAGCTGGGTGATACAGTGCAAATGTAAAATATATCTTATTCCATTTATTTTTCAGGAAGACTGAAACTGTTCCACAACAAACTATGGTCCATTGTCACTGACTAAGTTTTCTGGAACACCAGTCCTTGAGAAGAGGCTTCTCAACACATCAATAGTGTGCGGGGCTGGAGTAGAGCTATTGGGAACACTTCTGGCCACTTTGCAGCTGCATACACCAGCAATTAGCTCTGCAACACTTTAGCTCTCAGCTTGGGTAGTACAACAACTCTCAATCCCCACACAAAGCAATCTCTGTCCAGGGCAAGTTCATCCTGGTGTGGTGAAAATGGGGAAACTGGGATTTCTGCTGCACTTTCCAACCATTTTATGTGGCCATGTAGAGTCTGTTCAGGTTTTCCTTTGGACCATCTCTGCTGTAATAGGGTGATTTCCGATTAGCATCAGGGAGAATACGTCAAGAGGTGTCCACTTTGGTAAACTTTTCAGGTATTTCCTTTTCTAAGGGTAAACAGGGCAATCCATCAGCATTTCCATGATTAGTTGTGCTCTTGAATCTAATCTTGTAATTGTGTTCTCCAAGAAACAGAGGCCACCTCTGCATTTATAATGCTGCTGTTAGTGGACCACCCTTCTGTGGATTGAAAATGGACACCAGTGATTGATGATCAGTAATGAGGGTAAACTCTCTCCCATACAAGTACTGGCTGATACATTTTACACCCCAAATCAGCCCAGATCAGCCATGATCTTACTGAATGGCGGAACAGGCTGAACGGGCCAGATGGCCAACTCCTACTCCTATTTCTTATGTTCTTAAATCAGACTCAAGGCCTCTGTCAATCTGTGTGCATAATTTTTCTCTGCAGTGGTAAGGAATATGATGCAAAAACTAAGGGGCATTTACTTCCATCGCTCATTACACGTGACATAACTGCATTTATACATTTGGCGAGGCATCACAGGCAAGCTTCACTGGGCAATATGGTTTATAATGTGAGAGTACAGTGTCTGATGTCACCACTTCCTGTACCTATTTGAAAGCCACCTCACACTGCTTTGTCATTGCCATTTCTTCCTGATCTGTAGTCATGAGTATAAGGGGTGGAGCACAGTCCCGAGGTTTGGCAACAACCTGTTATTATAATTGACAAATCCAAGAAGGAAAAGATGGCGGTGTGACGCAGCTTGCAGCGGCCACTCCAGTGAATGATATCTGTTATCTGTCAAGTAGGGTGCCGTGCACAATCCTGATTTGATGGAGAAGGACTTGAGAGCACGGAGGAACATCTGGTGAAACTTCTGAAATGCCTGCTTCGTTGCCACTGCTACTGCGTGATCCAGAATCTCCGGAGGGGAAGGCCCTGAGTCCTCAGCTTTGCTTGTTGCTCAGTGGCCGGATTGGGGTCGAAGCGCTCGGCAGAGGTGGTGCAGATTATGGTACTGCTTTGCACTGTTGTAACTATATGTTATAATTATGTGGTTTTGTCAGTTTTAGTCTTGGTTTGTCCTGTGTTTCTGTGATATCTTTCTGGAGGAACATTGTATCATTTTTTATTGCACACATTTCTAAATGACAATAAACGAGGACTGAGTATCCTCATAATCTAATCTAAAAAAAAATCCTAAACATTGACATGACCTTTGACCTTGGGGCATCTTCCACTGCTTGAATATTCTCAGCACACTTGTGTAGTTCTTGTACATCAATGGTGTGACCACAGTAAGTGATACTCGGTTTAAAAAATTCACATTTATTGCATCATGCTCTGAGCCCATAATCTTCTAATCTCTTTAACATTGTCATGAGGTTTTCGAGATGTTTGTTGTTATCCTCACTAGTAACAATGATGTCATCCAGGTAACACTCAGTGTCTGGACAGCCTTGCAGTACCTGGTCCACACCTTCCCGCCAGAGTGCAGGTGCAGGTGCTACTCCAAAAATAAGCCTATTATAGTGATAAAGTCCTTTGTGTTTATGTTTTATAAATCCAAGACATTAACCTAATTGAAAGCAAAAACAGAGCTGGGAATAATGTGTCTTAGTTTTGTTTTTACTTTAAGGGATCACGCACACTTGATGTGGTGGTGTCATAATGAATACAATTCACTTATTTCTACATATAAACTGTGCTGAGTAATTTAAGCAAAAAAGAATGCTTAATCGAACAATATCTTTGCAATATTATTTAAATATTCCTGAAATATTAAATACATAACATGAACCGCTACAGTCCTTGTGGTCACATACTCCCAAAATAGTTTGGGTGGAGAAATGCAGGATTTAGGACGAGTAAGAGACGCCAGTGTATTTCAGTCAGGGTGATCTTTGACCAACTATAAGTGATGTTGATCCATTAATAATCCTAAAATTAACTATGTTGTAAAAGCACTGGAAAAGAAGGAGGAAAGGATTAGCAGAAATACAGCCAATTGTTTGAGCTAGCTCTTGAAATGAATGGAGATTTTATTTTTCTGAAAATATATTAACGCTTGTGCAACATTATAAAGTATTTAGCACAGTGTCAGGAAATGGAATGCAGGAACTGGCTGAAGGATTTAAGAATAGGTTGAGTTAGACACATTAATAATAACAAAATGCTGTCCCTGGCAAAACAAAAGTCAGCTTGTTCCAAAATAAACGCTATGCTGGTAATGCACTTGGAATTAGCACATGAACTCGCCACTCAGAGAAAAGTCTAAACAACACAAACTGATCCAGTTTATGTATGATTAGAACATTTTGAATATTTTCTGTGGAATTAATTATTTATTTTTTAAAGATTGTTAAATAATTGTTTATTTTAATGCTTGCATAATATAGGGACATAATTAAATATTTTCTACATGGGAACTAAAGTAGGAAATTTTATTTTCTTATTTCTCACAACTAGAAGTCCAGGTATCATTTCACAGGCTACTTAAAAAGTAACACTGCAGGATTGTGACTGCCGGTTCATACATAATGAAGTCCCATAAACAGTGATGAAATAATTGACAAGATCGTCCATTTTAGAGGCTGCTTTAAGGCTAAAATATTTGTCACCCAGCCATCAAACCAGATGATCAGAATTTGCTCCTGAATGCAATTAAATTATTTCATTGATACAGCTGGGAGTGAATTGATTGTCTCTGGACTATATTTTGTGTGGAACATATGTAGATAAAACACCCACAGTAATTCACAGCAGATGGGAAGGCTGCTTCCTCCATTAACAGTATTTCATTTGTCAGCATACCTTGACCAGTTTTTGATCTTGTGGAATAATTATGTTAAAAATATCTATTCCCTGCTTCGGCTGAAGCCGGATAATGAAGAAATAGCTCTTAAAAACCTGCATCAAACATCAATACTTACTTGCATTTGCAGTTTGGCTGTTGTTATCTAAGCACCATGTGGATGCGTAATTTAACATTGTATTTTTATCAGTGACTGATACAGTTAATATTCTCCTCACAAACCCAAACTGAATCTTGTATGAGAACACATTCGGCAGTCAAATTATGTGGAGAAATGACAATGCTTTGTGACATGAATCTTTTTGTAGTTAACTGAGGCAAGGAGGTAGAGAAAAATAAAAAAAAATGCAGTTGAAATGTACCTTCTCATATGTGATGATTAGCTACTCCAGAAAATACCCTTTTTCCCCAAAACAATAGTGTGACCAGCACAACTGAACTTTTAATGAATTTGAGTTTTGTTCCACCTCAATGAAATTTTCTTTTCAGTGAACTTCTGTGTGGTGACTCATGTAACCAGAGCATTTCATACTGCTGTGACATTTCCATCAAATCTAACCTTTAGAATAGTAAGCTAGCTTGCTACAGGAAATTGGCTGGATTAGAAGAGGCAGCAGTAATTCTCGCCAATTCTACCCAGACATTTCCGTTGTACGAGTGATATATACATGGAGAACTTATTAACACATGTTCTGATTGACATGCTATTAGAGATACATTGAAATTATAAATGATTAAAATAAGACTGAAACTTGCTCCAGTGTGACCAGAGAATATAATCAAGTTTTTATATCTTCTATTCACTTTCTCAAGTGAGGAACAGAAGCAAGTTTCATGAAATAATGCACGTATATCTCAGTATTGAGAAGTTTTTCTATTGTGGAAGACTGGGACATAGATCAGAATCACATTTTATTATCACTGTTTTTTATATATATATAAACGTGAAATTTGTTGTTTTGGCAGCGGTACAAAGACATAGAAACAGTTAACATGGATTTGTGCATGGAAGGTCATGTTTGACAAATCTTATTAATTTTTTGAAGAGATTATTAGGAAAGTTGACGAGGCTAAAGCAGTGGATGTTGTCTATATGGACTTCAGTAAAGCCTTTCACAAGGTCCCACACGGATGTTTGGTTAGGAAGGTTTAATCGTTAGGTATTAATGTTGAAGTAGTAAAATGGATTCAGCAGTGGCTGGATGGGAGATGCCAGAGAGTGGTGGTGGATAACTGCTTGTCAGATTGGAGGCCAGTGTCTAGTGGTGTGCCTCAGGGATCTGTACTGGGTCCAACGTTGTTTGTCCTATACATTAATGATCTGGATGATGGGGTGGTAAATTGGATGAGTAAGTATGCAGATGATACGAAGATAGGTGGAGTTGTGGATAATGAAGTAGGTTTTCAAAGCTTGCAGAGAGATTTAGGCCAGTTAGAAGAGTGGGCTGAAAGATGGCAGATGGAGTTTAATGCTGATAAATGTGAGGCACTACATTTTGGTAGGACTAATCAAAATAGGACATACATGGTAAATGGTAGAGCACTGAAGAATGCAGTAGAACAGAGGGATCTGGGAATAATGGTGCATAGTTCCCTAAAAGTGGAATCTCATGTGGATAGAGTGGTGAAGAAAGCTTTTGGTATGCCGGCCTTTATAAATCAGAGCATCGAGTATAGGAGTTGGGATGTAATGTTAAAATTGTACAAGGCATTGGTGAGGCCAAATTTGGAGTATTGTGTAAAGTTTTGGTCACCGAATTATAGGAAAGATGTTAACAAAATAGAAAGAGTACAGAGAAGATTTACTAGAATGTTACCTGGGTTTCATCACCTAAGTTACAGAGAAAGATTGAACAAGTTGGGTCTTCATTCTTTGGAACATCAAAGGTTGAGGGGAGACTTGATAGAGGTATTTAAAATTATGAGGGGGATAGATAGAGTTGACGTGGATAGGCTTTTTTCCATTGAGAGTGGGGGAGATTCAAACAAGAGGACATGAGTTGAGAGTTAAAGGGCCAAAGTTTAGGGGTAACATGAGGGGGAACTTCTTTACTCAGAGAGTGGTAGCTGTGTGGAATGAGCTTCCAGCAGAAGTGGTTGAGGCAGGTTTGATGTTGTCATTTAAAGTTAAATTGGACAGCTATATGGACAGGAAAGGAATGGAGGGTTATGGGCTGAGTGTAGGTCGGTGGGACTAGGTGAGAGTAAGAGTTCGGCATGGACTAGAAGGGCCAAGATAGCCTGTTTCCGTGCTGTAATTGTTATATGGTTATAAAATTACTATAAATTACAAAGTAAATAAATATTGCAAAAAGAGGAATCATGAGTTCGTGTTCATGGATTGATAGACCATTCAGAAATCCAGTGATGGAGGAGAAGTGTTCATGGGTTCATAGACTATTCAGAAGTCCAGTGATGGAGGGGAAGTGTTTATGGATTTGTAGACAATTCAGAAATCTAATGATGGAGGAGAAGTATTCATGGATTCACAGACCATACAGAAATCCAGTGACAGAGGGGAGGAAGATGTTCCTGTTTCATTGAGTCCAGGTCTTCAGGCTCTAGTACCTCCTCCCTGATGATAAGAAGACATGTTCTGGATGGTGAGGGTCCTGGTGAGGGTCCTACTGATGGATGCCACCTTCTTGTGGCACCACTTCTTGAAGATGCCTTAATGGTGTGGAGGGAAGTGCCTACGGGGGTGGGGGGCTGGCTGAGTATACAACCCTCTTGCTATTCCGTGCATTGGACCATCCATACCAGGCTGTGATACAATGTCAGAATACTCTCCACCATTGAGTTAGAGAAATTTGCAAGAGTCTATGTTGGTATACCAAATCTCTATAAGCTAACAAAGTGCAGCTGCTGGTGTATATTCGTCAGGACCGCATTAATGTATTTGGCCCAGGACAGGTTCCTGGAGATGTTGACACCCAGGAACGTAAAGTTGCTCACCCCTGAATGTAGACCGGTGCATGTTCTCTTGGCTTGCCCTTCCTGAAGTCCACAATCAATTCCTTGGTCTTGCTGGCACTAAGTCATTGTGCAGCTAACCAGGATTCTGTAGTTCAGAATCCTGTGCTTTTATTCACCATTGAGATTCTGTCTCTGCTGAAAATTGAGCTTAAATGTTTGAAATATCTAAACTATAATCTTAATTGCAACTACCCAAGATCTAAACTTAAGTATTTTACATATTAAATAGCAGTGTAAAGTAACATTAGATATTGCAACTGTTAACTTCTGCATTTGAATTTATAATTAAGTCATCAGGGTGTTATAGGCTGGGCACTGGGAGTGGACTCAAATGCAAGATACAGACACTGAAGTACTAGGAACAGGACTTGACTAGAGACCTGGGACAAAAACACAGACTTGGGCTGGGACATTGGCTAGGCAAGCGGGACCAGGACAAGGAACTGGGAACTAGGAGCCTGGGCTTGGACTCCGAGCCGGAGACTGGACAAGGACCCAGAACCTGGGTCTTGATTCGGGCTTGGACCCCAGAACTAGGCGAGGACATGGCGTGGCTACAGGACTGGACAGGGCTTGGGTACTGCGAGGCGAGGACATGACGGGGCTTGGGTACCGCAAGGCGAGGACATGACGGGGCTTGGGTACCGCAAGGCGAGGACATGACGGGGCTTGGGTACCGCAAGGCGAGGACATGACGGGGCTTGGGTATGGACTCCGAGCCAAAGACTGGACAAGGGCCCAGAACCTGCGTCTTGACTCGGGCTCAGACTCCGGAACTAGGCAAAGACATGACGTGGTCTTGGGAGACAGGACTAGGCGAGGCTACAGGACAGAACGAGAGACTCCTGGGCAGGACAAGGCACATGCACAGGGCGAGAACACAAAGCCTTGACTTGGTACTCAGGAACAGCTGAGCCTTGGACTTGGGATGACAGGAACCTCGGAACCTTGGATTTGGGATGACAGGAACACAGAACACAGAGCCTTGGTCTTGGGGAGGACAGGAACACAGAGCCTTGGTCTAGAGCACAGGAACACGGAGCATTGGAATTGAGAGACTGAAACACTAAGCCAGGACCCCTCCTTGGGAACAGGACTTAGGGCCAGGACTCGTACACAGCATGCTGAACACAACAAGATGGTTCCCAACACTAGGTAGCAGCAAACGGCCAGACCTACCTAGTGAAGACATGGACACAGAGACAGTTGCATCTCAAGGTAGCGGCAAACGGCCAGACCTACCTAGCAAAGGCAAGGACACAAAGAGACAGTTCCAAACAATGAAAGACAGTTCCTTATCTAGACACAGCAAGGCTCTGGTCTTGCTCCAGCAGTAGAACTTGTCAGCGATACAGGCGAAGACACAGGCAAGGTTGCAGGCAAGTCTTCAGGCCGAGGCTTCAGGCAGAGGTTGCAAGCAAGGACTACAGAAGGAAGGGGGAGGGAAGGGAACAGTCCACCCTCAGGGTAACAACAAAGACAGCCTGGCTTACCCAACAGAGGCAAGGACAGGAAGGGACAGATCCAACTGCAGGGTAATAGCAAAGACAGCCTGACTTACCCCACAGAGGCAAGGATGAGATACTGACAAGACAAATCAGCAACCACACTCAAACCCAGGTCCACTTATATTCCCAGCCCTAAGATGAGCATCAGGTGCCTATGATTAACCTCAACTGAAACAAGGGACAGCCGGAAGACCTGGAGTCCAGAGTCCATGGACCGGACCATGAACTGGAACATGGACTTCATGGACCGGACCATGACACAGGGATGGTGAACTAAATGCAATGAAAGATATAGTCATACTGAGTTGATGGTAATAGTACTGGCAAGACAAATAGCTTGTGGCAAGAGAAAAAAAGCTAGAACTATCATTTCATGTTAAGGACATTTCATTTGAACTGATTCTGGCATTTCACTATTGGTTGCAATCTTCACTGTGCATTTCCAGCATTGTATGTTACTTCAGATTTCCAGAGCCCACAGCAGTTTGTTGTGCATTGTAGGATTATTATTGTATATTCTGTTATTAGCAATAATACATTGGCTGACAAACGTGGATTCTGACATGGGCTATGATTGTTCTTGGCAAATTTTTCAACAGAAGTGGTTTGCCATTGCCTTCTTCTGGGCAGTGTCTTCACAACAGGGGTGACACCAGCCATTATTAATACTCTTCAAAGGTTGTCTGCCTGACATCAGTGGTCGCATAGCCAGGTCTTGTGATGTGCACCAGCTGGTCATATGAACATCCACCAGCTGCTCCCATGGCTTCACATCACCCTGTTCAGAGGGGCTAAGCAAGTGCCACACCTTACCCAAGGATAACCTACAGGCTAGCAGAAGGAAGGAGCACTTTACACCTCCTTTGGTAGGGACATATCTCCACCCCTGCCGCCAGTGATTAAGTATAGATGGGCAAAAATGTCAGCATGCACTTGGTTGGCCGAAAGGCAAGCTTTTGTGGTGTGCAACTCGATAACTCTCTTTGCCCTGTGACAAGTATAAAAAGGCCAAAACTAGTTTTCCATTCAGTGCCCTGCTGTGCCCTCCTGTGCTTTCACAGCATCTGTTGATTTCGAGACTGTATTGGGCTGAGTCCACTTTTCTCAGCAGCTTCTCACATTCCTGCACATTCAGCATGACGTATTAGACCATAAAGCTACCAGACAGGATACCCTCAAAAGGGCCTGTACTGTGCGGCACTCTTTATCTTCTATGTTCAGACCTAAAAGTTATGCTTTTCTACATCAGGAGTTTTAGGCTTTGCAACAAAATTAGTAGAGAAGATTATTTTAAATCTTTTTTTTTGCTGTTTCTATCTGATACTATATTTTTCTCCCTTAATCCGATTTGTCTATCCCAACCACTTTTTCTAAAAATCTGATCTCCAGCAGCTGCACGATCTCTTGTGTTTCTAATTTATGTTTTATTTTTGGTTTTATATGTTCAGATTTGAATTCTGCCTGGCTCAATGCTTAGTTCAACATAGCTGGTTTCAGAGTGATGCACTCTACGGTGGATGAGTGGTAGCTTGGAAACAGTGTAAATAATTGAGGTTCCGCAGCCAGTTAGAGGATCTATCTGCTACTGCCCATGGAAGAGCAGATGAGCTCCTCGTGGGCATCCATTTGACATTAGCCCTTGCCTGTCAAATAGAAGATTTATCATGGCCTCAGAACCATAATTGTCTCTTCATCACTATATACTGTACCTACATGAATGACAACATCCTCAGACCAATAGGTTTCACATTAGGTTCTATCACAATGTTTGCAAAACACCTCTTGCAATGTAGCTCGGGCAGTAACATAAATTATTCTGGATCTACAAACAACACAGCCAACAAAGACTTCCTGAAGAAAGTTCACAAAATTATTTCTTTTACTTCTTTCAAATATGATTCTACTACTAAGCTGTGCGTGATTAGATCCTGTGATTTAAGTCATGTCAAGACAAGTCACTTTTTATTGTCATTTCGACCACAAACTGCTGGTACAGTACACAGTAAAAACGAAACAATGTTCCTCTAGAACCGTGGTGCTACATGGAACAACACAAAACTACACTAGACTAAGTGAGACAACACAAGGCTACACTAGACTACGTAAAACAAAAAACACAAAAACTACACTAGACTATAGACCTACACAGGACTACATAAAGTGCACAAAACAGTGCAGGGCAGTACAACAAACAATAAACAAGACAATAAGCACAGTAGAGGACAAATTACAATATAATAATAAATGATGTAGATGTCAGTCTAGATACTAGGTATTAAGGAGTCTGATGGTTTGGGGGAAGAAACTGTTACATAGTCTGGTCGTGAGAGCCCGACTGCTTCAGTACCTTTTGCCAGATGGCAGGAGGGAGAAGAGTTTGTATGAGGGGTGCGTGGGGTCCTTCATAATGCTGTTTGCTTTACGGATGCAGCGTGTGGTGTAAATGGTCTGTAATGGTGGGAAGAGAGACTCCGATGATCTTCTCAGCTGACCTCACTATCCGCTGCAGGGTCTTGCGATTCGAGATGGTGCAATTTCCAAACCAGGTAGTGATGCAGCTGCTCAGGATGCTCTCGATACAACCTCTGTAGAATGTGGTGAGGATGGGGGGTGGGAGATGGACTTTTCTCTGCCTTCGCAGAAAGTAGAGACACTGCTGGGCTTTCTTTGCTATGGAGCTGGTGTTGAGGTACCAGGTGAGATTCTCTGCCAGGTGAACACCAAGAAATTTGGTGATCTTAACGATCTCAACGGAGGAGCCGTCAGTGTTCAGCAGGGAGTGGTCGCTCCGTGCTTTCCTGAAGTCAACAACTATCTCTTTTGTTTTGTTCACATTCAGAGACAGAGACCTTTTGATGGTGTGTTTTTGGGCCAATTGAACGATCTGATGCTTTGCTGTCTCTGAGGGGTCCGGTGAGGTTTGGAGCAGAGTGTTCAGCCTGAAGGCCTGGAAGGCTTCAGACAGGGTGCGAGGCAATCATCGGCTCCTTTGCTTCTCTCTGACTGAGGCATTGAGCAAAGTTGAAGTCAATGAGGAAGAGAGCGGAGTATGGTAGGTGCTTTGCACCATCTGCCTGCATTTGACCGATGTTCCTCTCTCTGTCGGAGAAAGTGCAGGAGTCTTGGGATCCATGGTGCAAGGATTGATCAGTGAGGCTGTGGACTTGCTTTAGGGGACTTTGAGGTTCACATTTCATGTTTCTGGATTCTGCTTTTGAGTTTTTTTTACTGTTTTTGAGTAGTTTGATCAGGGTGGTCGATGAAGACTGGGATGCTTTGTCTAAGAATGGCCCTGCTGTCTACATTGGTGCTGAACTGAACTAAACTGAATACTACTGGACTCCTAGTTTGATGTTTGATATTCTATGTGTTGTTCGCTCGCTTTTTGCTGTTTGTACAATGTGTTCTTTTTTCACACATTGGGTGTTTAATGTTTCCTCGAATGGGTTCCATGGTGTTTCTTTGTTTTGTGGCTGGCTGTGGGAGAATGAATCCCAGAGATGTATTCTGTATACACACTTCAATAATAAGTGTACTTTGAATATTTTAATTTGTTTGCTTCTACATTAGGAATGAAGTTATAGACCTGTGATCTTTTCCAGATGACATTTATTTTTAATGTGAATGCATCAGTTGGCAAATGCAGAATGTTTCAAAAGTAATCAACACTTTCTTGAAGAAACATTATATCAAAGGACAAGGAGATTGCAGGATACCTTGCAGTTTTTAATCCCACATTTTAATCTGGATTTCTATTTTCTTGCTTATCTGAATCAGAACTTTTGCCCTGACCTCGGTTCAGTTTTGTGATGGGGAGGGAAGGAGTCAATAAATGCTCATACTGCATAATTATTCAGTTTTTCATAAGATCTTTCCAGATACATGATTCTTTCCTTCCTTCCTTCTGCTCTTGATGGCATCATCCCCTCGCTGAGGCAGGAGTTCCATTTAATTCGCCCATGATCATGTGACAATTAATCGTGCATGAACCTTCCTGGTGAATATCGGCAGTCTGCTTAAGGTTGAATCGCTAGAACCAAGTAGAATGACATCCTCATCCATTCTTCTGCAAAGTTACTCAATGTAATGGGACATTTGCACACCCTGGATCCTTCTCTCTTCCCTAACTCAAGGACATTAAGGGTACTTTACCCAGCTTGAAATTTTGAGGGAGAAGCTATATGGCGCCAGCGCATGTGTATCGTGAGGCTCAGTATCTTACTTTGTCACAGTTATTTTGTGAATAATATTATTCTTTTGCACTTCTGATCAGATACTAATTGCATTTCATTGGCACAATGACAATAAAGTTGAATCTAATCTAATCTAATCTAATCTAACATGTCTGAACTAAATGTCTTAATGGAGGTTTAATTTCTCACATATTCCAGGTGTATTCATAGGCGGTTGTTGAGACGGGTCTAGTGTGCTAGCGTAGTGGGTAGAGCTTGTCGCTCTCGCTTTCAACTTGCATCGCAGTCTAGCAGTCTTGTAAAAAAAGAGAGCTGAATGTGTCAGTCTCTCCCTGCCAGTAGATAGCTTTTCCAACAGTCTCATGTAGTGCCTCCTCACTGGCAACACATGGAAAATGAACTCTTTTCGGACTCGGGGTGAACTACAGAGGACAGGGAGGAGGTCTGGCCTCTGCACACGTAGCATGCAGGGCCCACTGGTGTGTGGACACGCCCCAGTGCTTGTGAACCAGATTCCCAGATGTGGGTAAATAGCCCCACCACCCTGTGGGCAGCCTCGGGAGAGACAAAGGCTACAAGAGTAAACCCAGACAGCAAATCTAAGCCCCTAAGGCAGCTGGATGTCATTAAACATCCTTCCGGCTGCTCCTACAGCCAAGTTGGTGCCAAACATATTGCTTTGGACTAGACTGGTGAGGCCAAGAGGGGGATCCTGACAATTGGGCATCTCAGGATCTCCATACCTTCCACCCAGGCTCGTGATGTTGATCATCATCACCCATTGTCCTTCGAGACAGACAGATGCCAACTAACCACAGAATAAGCTTTCATCATTATGATATCCTCAGAACAATACAAATAAAGAATTATTTCTGAAGCAGAGTGCTATTGTTAATTCATCAAACAACACAGATAATTTCCTAGCAATTAAATCCCACAAACAACACTGAGGTGAATAAATAAAAAATTCCGTTAAAGTTCCTTTACTGGTTTTTAATGATGCATAAAAATGTGGAGTGATGAATTTAGAGCAAAGATACTTTCATATGTTGCAATAATGTTAAATGTAGCTAAAGACCACGTGGGCAACAACTGCTCTCTATTTGTCGGTGAAAATTCAAGATTCAAAGGAGTCAAGATTATTTGATGTTATTTCCAGTACACAAGTGTAAAGGCAAACAAAATTATTGTTAGTCCCGAAGCGATGCGCAAAAAAGCACGAAAAGGTAAAGAACACTGCAAGAGCCATTATCTGGTTTCTATCTGCATTGTATTTTGTGTTGCATGTTTATTATACTTATATGGTAATTGGTCACGTGGTTTGGGGCATTATAGAAGAGAAGAGTTTAGTTGCAAGTTTATGCTTTGTGTTTGGGGGTCAGTCTAGTATGGATAGAGCTAAGGGAGTGAGTGAGAGGCTGATAGCTTTTCTGTTGCCCACTTACTTACACTAAAGAAAGTTCAAACACGCTTAAAATTGTTTGAATAGGGTTAAATACATCTGAACATTCCTGAATATATTTAATAATGCTTGGCTTAAGTTTGTTTAATACACTAAGACTGTTTGTTTAGTTACATAGCTAGTTTTAGTTTCATTAGTTTTTAATCGCTTCAAGATTTTTGTTTTGCTAGTTTCTTCTTGTAATGCCCTGGGAAAGGTTTCACACATCATGCAGCATCTACACAAGCAAGAGGTTTTGCACCTCAGATTTCACATGTTTGGCGGGGCCAGAGACTGTCTTCCCTAGACTAGCGCCGCCCGCTGAAGCTGAAGGTTACATTAATAAAAGATCAAACATACAACGTCTATAAAGAGTATTCACCACTCCTTGGAAGTTTTCATGCTATATTGTTTTACAACATTGAATCACAGTGGATTTAATTTGGCTTTTTTTTTGACACTGATCAACAGAAAAAGACTTTTTCGTGTCAAAGAGAAAACAGATCTCTCCAAAGTGATCTAAATTAGTTACAAATATAAAATACAGAATAATTGATAGCATAAGTATTCACCCCCTTTACTATGATACACTAAATCATCAATGATGTAGCCAATTGGCTTTCCAAGTCACGTAACTAGTTCAATGGAGATAACCTGTGTGCAGTCAAGGTGTTTCAGTTGATTGTAGTAAAAATACACCTGTATCTGGAAGGTCCAACTGCTGGTGAGTCAGTATCCTGTCAAAAACTGCATCATCAAGACAAATGAACACTCCACAAAAAGGTTATTGAAAAGCACAAGTCAGGAGATCAATAAAAGAAAATTTCACAAGTCGCTGAATATCCCTTGGAGTACAGTGAAGTCAATCATCAAGAAATGGAAAGAATATGGCACAGATGTAGATCTGCCTAGAGCAGGCCGTCCTCAAAAACTGAGTGACCGTGCAAGAAGGGGACTAGTGAGGGAGGCCACCAAGAGACCTATGACAACTCTGGAAGAGTTACAAGTTTCAGTGGCTGAGATGGGAGAGACTGCGCAGACAACAACTGTTGCCTGGTTGCTTCACCAGTTGCTGCTTTATGGGAGAGTGGCAAAGAGAAAGCCACTGTTTAAAAAAACTCACATGAAATCTCGGCTAGAGTTTGCCAGAAGGCATGTGGGAGACTCTGAAGTCAGCTGGAAGAAGGTCCTATTGTCTGATGAAACCAAAATTGAGCTTTTTGGCCATCAGACTAAATGCTATGTTTGAAATAAGCCATTCACTGCACATCATCAAAAACACACCATCCCTACTGTGAAGCAAGGTGGTGGTTGCATCATGTTGTGAGGATGCTTCACTGCAGCAGGCCCTGGAAAGCTTGTGAAAGTAAAGGGTAAAATGAATGCAGCAAAATGCAGGGAGATCCTGGAGGAAAACCTGATGCAGAACTACAACTTTGCAGAAGATTTGTTTTCCAGCAAGACAATGATCCCAAGCATAAAGCCAAAGCTACACAGGAATGGCTTAAAAACAACAAAGTAAATATCCTGGAGTGGCCAAGTCAGAGTCCAGCCCTCAATCCAATTGAGAATTTGTAGCTGGACTTGAAAAGGCCTGTTCACTCATGATCCCCATGCAATCTGACAGAGCTTGAGCAGTTTTGTAACAAAGAATAGGGAAAAATTGCAGTGTCCAGATGTGCAAAGCTGATAGAGACCTATGCACGGACTCAAAGCTGTAATTGCTGCCAAAGGTAAATACCGACTTGAAGGGGGTGAATACTTATTCAGTCATTTGTTTTGTGTAATTTAGATCACTTCGGAGGGATCTGTTTCCACTTTGACACAAAAGAGTCTTTTTCTGTTGACCAGTGTCAAAAAATACAAATTAAATCCATTGTGATTCAATGTTGTAAATCAAAAAAACATGAAAATTTCCGAGGGGGTGAGTATTTTTTATAGGCACTGTATTCTTCAATTTTGGAACATTGTTTTCTGAATTGGATAGCACGTAAGACAAGATTAAATCCCCCTCCACCCCTGTGCTTAGTCCCTGAGCAGTATTGGTTGTTTGAGCAGCTGCTATAAACACAATAATAAAGAAACCACAATAAATATAAATACATAAGATACATAGATTGCTTGTATGTCCATAAAGTGACACTGGGCACAGAAGTGTCTGTACGTAAGGTGACTGACAGGAAATGATGAAGAGGTTGTGTGTGTGCGGGGAAGTGTGTGGAGCAGTGGGTTAGCCAGTTGAGGTGTTGATCAGCCTTACTGCTTGGGGAAAGTAACTTTTTGAGTCAGGCGGCCCTGGCATGGATGCTATGTAGCCTCCTCCTTGATAATGGGTAATGAGCAAGGGGGAAACCCTTTATGATGTTACTGGCCCTTTTCAGGCACCTTTCTATCTATGTATATATCCTTGATGGTGGGTAGGCAGGAGCGGGTGATGCACTGGGCAGCTTTGACTACCCGTTATAGAGCCGTCCTGTCCATAGCAGTGCAGTTTCCATACTACGGAGTAATGCAGCATGTTAAGATGCTCTCTACTGCATACCTGTAGAATGGTGTATGTATAGATGTGCATAGCCCAGCCCTCTTCAGCCTCCTCAGAAAGCAGAGTTGTTGGTGACCTTTCCTGCTTGAGTAGAATGTGTTCTGGGATCGTGAGAGATTGTGTGAGATGTGCTCTCACAGGAGCTTGAAACTGTTCATAGTTTCCACCGCTGTGTTACAGATGTAAGGGTGCATGCGAGTGGTACAAGTTCCCATGAAGTCGATAACCATCCCCTTTTTGTCTTGTTGACATTGAGGAAGAAGTTATTTGCCTGGTAACAGGTTTCAAGCTCTTCCAACTCCTCTCTGTAGGTTGAAGGAGAAATATTATTGTAATCCATGTAGAAATATTCTTTTAATCATTGTCTCCTGGGTTTGTATATAAGTTGAGGAATTAGTCTGTTTATATTTTATAAACATTTATTTGTGTGAATCAATTAAGGGAAATCAAATATGAAGAATTAATGCATTGAAAAGTTCCGATGGATTTTGCTCTGAACAATCGTTGGCAATCCACTCCTTAAACTTAAATTAACCGACATCTTCTATGAGGTTTACCCCAGTGTTTGCTGTGATTAATGTTTAAAGTATAAGGCTTCAAAACTTGCAGCGAGTAATTTTCACAAGCGGAGAGGTTGTTTGCAGTAATTCAGTTTGAGTCTGTCATCTTTTCAGAAATTCCAATTGCAAACATTACCCACAGTAAGACCAAACAAAATAGCATAGAAATTCCTATATTGCATATCAATATTAAGACAATTTGACAGGATACTGACATGGCCACAGCTTCTGGAGTCCCAGGGTACTTTGCACAGAAACGTCCTGCAGTGCACAATAAAAAGCAGATGTATCACAGCTTGAAGGGTGACATGATAAAGAGAAGTGAACCTAATTCACAACCACCAACCCTGAGTTGGGGTTTCACTTTAAGAGGCTAGTCCTACTTGATGACTTATTACATAAAAGACTTCTTGTGTGACTTTGTTGTGAAGATTTTGGAGTTCAACAAAATGCATTTTGGGTTTTGTTAAAAATAAAACACTTCACTTTGTTTTATTTGCGTAAACCTACAAGCCTGGTCTACTGCTCTAGCTAATTGAGACCACAAAAACCTGCAGTAAGTTGTGGACACAGATCAGTGCATCACTGAAAACAACCTCCCCTCCATGCCTTTACTTCACCTTGCCTCAGTAAAACAGTCAGCATAATTAAAAATCCCAGCCCATCCCTCCAGATATTCTCTCTTCTAACTCCTCCCAGCAGGCAAAAGAATCAAAAACCTGAAAGCACATTCCAGCAGGTTCAAAGGTAGCTTCTGCCCCACTGTTATAAAATTAATTAATGCAGTCTTGACCTTACCATCTACTTCATAGTGACTTTGCACCTTACTGTCTACCTGCATTGTACTTCCTCTATTCCATAATACTTCATTCTGCACTTCCTAGTTGTTTTACTTTGCATTACCTGCATTTAATTGATCTGTATGAATGATATGCAAGAAAAGTTTCACTGCATGTCAGTTTGTGACTGTATAAACCAATTTACCAATTTATGACTTTACCTGCAGAAATGTGACTGATGCAATTTCTCCTTAGTTTACCAGAATGAAACCCTGAATTTATATTTTAGACACAGTAATATGCAGCAAGGTGCTTCATAGTCCAGTGATCAAATGAAGTTTGACATTAAGCCAACTAAGAGCAGATGGACCAAAGTCTCGGGCAAGCAAGCAGGTTGTAGTAGGAGACTTCAGAATGGAACAAAGCATAGGTATTTGGGAGATTTAAAAAGGGACAAGGCCATGGAGAGATTTAAAAACAAGGATTAGAATATTATGATTCAGAAGATTCTGAATTTGGAGCCAATTTACATCTCTGAGAACCAGGCTGACAACTTGAAAAACAAAAGCTTTGGTGGCAGTTTCATCACTCTAGACTGGGAGAATGGAAGTTTGGTTGCCCTCTTGCCTCATCTGCCCATCGCCTCCCTCTGGTGCTCCTCCTCCTTCCCTTTCTCCCATGGTTCACTCTCCTTTCCTATCAGATTCCTTCTTATTCAGCGTTTCACCCCTTCCTCCCATCACCTACCAGCTTTTCACTTTGCCTTTCCCTCCCCCATCCAGCCACCTTTCCCCTCACCTGGTTTCACCTATCTCCTGCCAACTTGCACTCATTCCCCTCTGCCCTCCCTCCAGCTTCTTATTCTGTCTTCCTTGCCTTTGCTTTGATGAAATCGGCTCAAAACATTCACTTTTTACTCCTTTCCATGGATGCTCCCTACCCTAGAGAGTTCCTCCAGCAGTTTGCGTGTCATTCTCTGGATTTCCAACACCTGCAGAATCTCTTGTGTTCATGTTTAGCAATGGATGTCATCTTTCACATGTGAATGAAACCCAGTCCTCACCTGCTCTTTCATGTTGACATATAGATCAATATAATGCCTTAGCATTATATTGAAGAAGAATGGTAGAGTTAAGGTGGCATTGATCCTGCAACTAATAAATAAAAACAGACTTTATAGGTCATTGTTACATTGCTATTTGCTTAAGCATGTTTGTTAGTTTTTGCATTTCCCCTCTTGCAAACATAACCCATTCAAAAATTAGAATATTGGTTCCATTGAGCTAAAGGACATAATGAAGTTATAAATGAAACTGCCTTTCCTTTTGCTTTGTTAACCTGTTGGGGAGCTGTCTTTCTGCTCTAGTTATCAGGTTTCCTCGTCCTGGTAAATTTGATCAGGCACCATTAAAGTTGAAATAATGAAACAAAACTTGAAGCACATAAATTCATTTCAAACTTAGAAGAGTACAGCACAGGAGCAGGCCATCTGGCACACAGCACTGTGCTGAACTAATCCCTTCTGCCCGCAATGCTCCATATCTTGACAATCTCTATATATTCAGGTACCTGGCCAAGTGCTTTTTAAACGCCTCCACTGGCACATTATAACTTAAAATGGTCTTGTCTCCTTGGAGGAGATTGATCATTTAGTCTATTCCCACTTCTGTTGAAGTAAAAAGTAGGCAGGCTCTAGACAGATTGGACTCACATATACCTTCACATTTGACCAAATCCATCCAACTTGAGGTTAAAATTGTCTCATTTTATCCACTTAAACTTGTAGACGATTTACTTTGGAAATTATGTCCAGATTTTGATAATGATTAAGATGGAATTTAATATTCATCCTCAGTGTCTCCAAAATGTTTGCTTTGGAAATGGTATCCTGACCTTGATTTTGATTCATGTGAAATTCTTCTTCAAAATCTCGATCCAAAAATACTACAGGTTCCAGAGAATGCAGAGCTCTTGGCAGGTAAAGAGTAGAACATCATAATGAATATACTAACCATAAAGGCCGTCAAGAAAAAAACAGCAAGTCATTTTCAATACATTTCTGGAAAAGAAATAATGTCATAAGCTACTACAAAAGGAAACCTTTCAGCTGGAGGTACTCAGTCCATGATTTATGATGCTGGTTCCCAGAAGCAAAAACATTTTGCCCACAGCTACATTTTCTTAATTAACTAATTAAATGACTCAAAGTTTGGATCAGTTTCTTTTATTGATTGATTTAAAAATATTAGTTCTGATCCTAATTGTTATTAATAATGTATTTACTTTCAGTGACTTGTACGTCCATATCTCATGCAAGCTCTTCTGCTTAGATAATTAGGTTTAAGATTTTCACTCAGCTTCTAAATAAGATATTAATATATCCTGGCATAAAAAATTATTATTAAATAATAAAATAATGTGAAGGAATACATTGGAGTCTGAATTGAGTTGAATCATTGTCTGATTTATTTTATAGAAACAGTTTGTTTAAAACTTCAGGCAACTCAAAGCTGTGAAGCCTTAGTTTATTCCTTGATTAAGAATCAAGATCAGGAACTTTATCCAGATTACATTAAGTAGCTTAACAGTATGAAAATGTGTAAGAATTGTACCAACACATTGTATTCTATGCATTAGTGCAACCTTATGTGTCATTTTTAGCAGTGATGGTTTCCTATATTGAAAATATCAACTCAAGGATTACTTCAGCAACTATCCTTGACCCACCTCTCTACCTCAATACAGCAATGCTCACAAGAATGGAGTCAGAATTCGTACCGTATCATTTCTTTTCAACCCACCAGCTCCCTGCAGTTACAATCCCTGACTCACAACCTCCAGCAACTGAACATTTGAAAAATCAAAGCCAGCATTTTTGGCCCAGTTACAACTCAAAGTTCAAAGTAAAATTTATTATCAGAGTGCATACCTGTCACCACATATAACCCTGTGATTCTTTTTCCTGTGGGCATAATCAGCAAATCTATAGAGTAGTACTGTAACTACAAACAGGATCAATGAAAAAGCGAGAACATAGAAGGCAAAAAACTGTGCAGAATACAAATCTAAATAAATAGCAATGAATAATGAGAGCATGAAATAACAAGATAAAGTGAGATCATTGGTTGTGGGAACATCTCAATAGATGAGTGTAGTTATCACCTTTCGTGCAAGAGCCATATGTCGAGGGGTAGTAAATGTTCTTGAACTTGGTGATGCGAGTCCGGAGGCACTTGTACCTTCCACCTGATGGTGGAAAAGAGTACGACCTGGGTGGTGATCTTTGATGATGGATGTTCCTTTCTCATGACAGCATTTCATGTAGATGTGCTCAATGGTTGGGAGGGCTTTACCCATGATATACTGGGCTGGATCCACAGGATCTTCTGTTCAAATTGGTGTTCCCATACCTGGCTGTAATGCAGCCAGTCAATGCACATTCCACTACACATTTATAGAAGTTTGTCAAGGTTTTTGATGTCTCCACAGACTCCTAAGGAAACACTGCCGTGCTTTCTTTGCAATTACATTTACATGCCAGGGTTCCGGACAGGTCCTCTGAGACAGTGACACTCAGGAATTTACAGATACTGACCTTCTCCACCTCTGATCCGCTAACAAGTACTGGCTCATGGACCTCTGGTTTCCCTCTCCTGAAGTCTACAATCATACTCTTGGTCTTGCTGACGTTGAGCGAGAGGGTGTTGTTATGACACCACTCAGCCAAATTTTCAATCTCCTATATGCTGATTCATCACCACCTTTAATACGGCCCACAACAGTGGTGTCATCAGCAAACTTGTGTATGGTGTTGAAGTTATACTTAGCCACACAGACATTGGTGTAAAGCGATTAGAGCGGGGGTTAAGCACACAGTCCTGTGGGTCACCTGTGCCTTGGATCCTGATTCTAATCCATTTCTCAACCATTCACTCAGAATGAAGCAAACTAATAAACAGCATCCTTGTCCTCACTAAATTAGACTTCAAACCCCTGCTATCATTTCCACCTCCATATATGGGGTGGCACGGTAGTGTAGTGGTTAGCACAACGCTTTACAGTGCCAGCGACCGGGGTTCAATTCCCGCCACTGCCTGTATATTCTCCTTGTGATCACATGTGTTTCCTCCAGATGCTCCAATTTCCCCCCACGTTCCAAAGGCATCAGCAGGTTAATTGGTTTTTGTAGATTGTCACAAGATTAGGATTAAACCAGGGGGTTACTGGGCAGCGTGGCTCGAAAGGCCAGAAAGGCCTACTCCACGCTGTATGTCAGTAGAATTACAATAGAACGTTGATAGGATGCAGAGTTGTCAGAGAAGTGGCAGGTGGAGGTCAATCCAGAAAAGTGATTCACTTGGGAAGGTTAATGGCATGATTCTTAACAGTCTGGAGGAATACAGGTTTCTTGGGGTCCAAGTGCACAGATCCCACAAAATTGCTGTGCACATTGATAGGGTCGATAAGAATATGTATGGTGTGTTGGCCTTTGTTAACTTGGAGATTGAGCTTAAGAGCCGTGAGGTAATGTTGCAGCTCTATAAAATCCTAGTTAGACTGCACTTGGAGTATTGTGTTCAGTTCCGGTCACCTCATTACTAGAGGGATAGGGATGCTTTAGAGAGGGTACAGAAGAGATCTGCCAGGATGTTGTCTGGATTGTAGGACATGCTTTACAAGGAAAGGTATGAGCAAGCCAGGGCTTTCTCTTTGCTGTGAAGGAGGATGAGAAGTGACTTGATATAGGTGTATAAGATGATAAGAGGCATAGATTGAGTGGACAGCCAGCACCTTTTACCAGGGCAGCAGCAGCTAATATGAGAGGACATAATTTTAAGGTGCTTGGAGAAAAGTGGCGGGGGTGGGGGGGAATGAAAAAAGATTTTTTTTATATACAGAGAGTGGTGGGTGCATGGGATGGTGGTCAAGGTAGATACACTAAGGACATTTAAGAGACTCTTAGATAGGCACATGGATGAAAGAAGAATGGAGAGCTATGTGAGAAGGAAGGGTTAGATTAATCTTGGAGTCAGATAAAAGGTCAGCACAATATTGTAGGTCAAAGGGCCCGAAATGTGTTGTACTGTTTGTTCTATGTTCTAAAAGCTTGACTGGAGCTTTCCATAAGTCACTCAAGATTCCCAAATACAATAAGTGCTCACTGGTCTTCCATCTGCTATTCTTCAAAAAATGGAATGCAGCAGCCTGAATAATGACCTATTAACTCATGACGCTCCTTGCCCTGGTCTTATTCCATCATATTCCTATAACCTCATCGAGCATTGCCCAGCTATTTGCTTTTGTGTTTATGGTGTTTCGGATCTAAACCTTTGTACTGTACACCCTTTGCCCCAACATTGGTCAGACTGCTTTCAATTGTCCAGGCTGTCCTTCCGGAAACATCAACCCCCAACTTTCTCTTTGCTCCTCTTCAAATGCCTTTCTTTAACCAGTCCATCAGCAACCTTCCTTATCTTTCTGCCTGCAATTCACTGTCATTTATTTCTGCTTATTTTCCCTTGCCTTTGAAGAATAACTTGGTGTATTTGTTTGAATGTAAGATAAAGAACGTACTGAAATTAAATATTAATGCCCAATGTCACGCATTGGGGTTGCTGGAAAAAGAAAGCCATTGTGTAATAAATCTACAAAGCCATGTTTCTCCCATTACCTTCTCCTGTCAAGGATTTGCAAATACTTCGTAAGTTTTAGTCTGACCAAACTTTAGTTTCAAATGAAAGCAAAATATTATAACTTATAACAATCTGACATTAAAATCAGAAAATGCTGGAACTAGCACATCAGGTAGTTCAGATCACCCAAGAAGAAAGAAACAGAGCCAATGTTTCAGTATAATGACAGTACATCGGGTAGGCTTCCAAACTGGATCAGCCATCATAAAATAGCAGAGAAGACTTGAGGGGCCGAATGGCCTAATTCTGCTCCTACATCTTATAGTCTTACGGTCTAAATCTTTCTTTCAAGGTTCAAGATAGGGCTACAATAGAACATTACATTTGCTGGGTGGTTGCAATTTCAACAACTTTCAAGTAACATAGTATCATTAGGAGTAATCAGATCACCTGATCTGCACACCATGCACCATTTTCAAAGTTTAGTCCCTTGTTACCAAATTGTACTACCTACAAGGCACAAAACAGGGGCTTCTTCAACAACACCGAAAACTCACAAATTCTGTAACCTGGAAGGACAAGACAGCAGAACCTCAAGAAACATTCCATCGTCAATTTCCCCTCCAGGCCACAGCAGGTCTTGTCTTGGAAGTACTGTATGTTATAAATTTCTCAAAGTGTTTCAACCCCTGCCTCTATCATTTTACTGAACTCGCTGCTCTGATCATTTCCACCACTACTCAGGCCTGCACTGATTACTTCCATTCATTGCTCTCAAAGGCATCTTCTTTCGGGTTAGTAAATTTGCTGATGAAACAAAGGTCAGGGGTGTTGTGGATAGTGTGGAGGGCTGTCAGAGGTTACAGCGGACATTGATAGGATACAAAACTGGGCTGCAAAATGGCAGATGGAGTTCAACCCAGATAAGTATGAGGTGGTTCATTTTGGTAGGTTAAATATGATGGCAGAATATAGTATTAATGTTAAGACTCTTGGCAGTGTGGAGGATCAGAGGGATCTTGGAGTCTGAGTCCATAGGACACTCAAAGCTGTTGTGCAGGTTGACTCTGTGGTTAAGAAAGCATACGGTGCATTGGCCTTCATCAATTGTGGGATTGAGTTTAGGAGCTGAGAGGTAGTGTTGCAGCTATATAGGACCCTGGTCAGACCCCACTTGGAGTACTGTGCTCAGTTCTGGTCGCCCCACTACAGGAAGGATGTGGAAACCATAGGAGATTTACAAAGATGTTGCTTGGATTGGGGAGCATGCCTTATGAGAATAGGTTGCGTGAACTTGGCCTTTTCTCCTTGGAGTGATGGAGGATGAGAGGTGACCTGATTGAGGTGTACAAGATGATGAGAGGCATTGATCGTGTGGATAGTCAGAGGCTTTTTTCCAGAGCTGAAATGGCTAGCATGAGAGGGCACAGTTTTAAGGTGTTTGGAAGTAGGTACAGAGGAGATGTCAGGGGTAAGTTTTTTACGCAGAGAGTGGTGAGTGCGTGGAATGGGCTGCCGGCGATAGTGGTGAAGGCGGATACGATAGGGTCTTTTAAGAGACTCCTGGATAGGTACATGGAGCTTAGAAAAATAGAGGGCTATGGGTAAAGCCTAGGTAGTTTGACTATAAGGACATGTTCAGCACAGCTCTGTGGGCCGAAGGGCCTGTATTGTGCTGTAGGTTTTCTATATTTCTATATTTCTCTGTTTTTCCCTTCTCTACATCTGTTCCCTTCATGTCCTCACCAATTCACTTTCATACTTCAATATTATAAATCCTTGAGCATTTGCCTCCCCTCCCCTCCCCTCCCCTCCCCGTTCACCAGGACAATTTTGCAGCCATAAATATGCTCAAAACTGAATCCAGACTCCAGCTTTAATGTTCTTATACCGATAGAAGCTGTTACTCTCCATCAACTTGTTTGCTTGCACCAGTACATTTCACATATTAACTCCCTTAAATCAAGAATATGTATGTGGTCACCTGCAAATTTATCTATTCACATTAGAATATGGTAGAGCATATAAAGTACTCTCAAAATTCATTTCCATCTCCCTAACACCCCTCAGTACACCCTCCTATACGGTCAACCTTTGTTTTCCAGGTGTTCCTACTTAAGATGAATTGTATAACACTAAATGGGAACTATACATCAGCACAACCAGATAATGTTTACTTATGAAATTCTTCACACTAAAGATACTTCTTGATGTATTTAAGGAAGGTAGTATGATACAGTTTTATTAATACTGAGAGTGGATTTATCATGAGAATTATTTTTTAATCGGTTCTACTTCCCCCAAGAATAAATCAGATAAAAAACTGCTTCAAAAATTTATATGAAATCATCTGCCAGTTTACAGTGATGTACAGGGATGGGTTTCGTAGTCTACAAAAAAGTGAACTTATCTCAAAACTTAAGAGATATCTCAAGGATCTGAGAAAAACTTAGAAGAAATATTGTTTGCTCTAAATGTAAGTATTACTTCAACTTTTGCAGTGACTTGGTCAGCTTATACTGGAAAAAAACAATATTTGGCTGGACATTCTACATGGTGGTACGTGGAGAATAAGCAGCAGCTTCAGATAGTTTGACAATATGCACAGTAGAGCTGAATGCATGTCTACTTTGATCTGACTTGATCTGTTCTTCTTTGAAGATACTGCAGAACTTAAATTATTTGTGTAAATGTACGTAACATTCATCTGCTTTCTAGAATCCATGGTTTTTCAACTTGGCTTCCCCTTTATGCTAGTATTTGCTTTTTAAAGAAATTTGGTATCTTTCTGAGCTGATTGCGACTGAGGGCAGCAAATTTAAATGTGTATGAATTAGAAAATATATGAATGTTTAAAGCTTTTTTTATTGTCTAACCTTTTTCATCTAAACGTCATTTATCAAACCATTGTTTCTAAAGAAGGCAAAAGCTAAGGTTACAGTTAAAAAGACAAGGTTAATGGTAAAAATGACTTACAAATCTACTTAGAAATGTGTTTTTGACACAAAGTTAATTAATGCTCAAGAATTCATATTTCTTCAACTTAAAGACAACTAATCCCATATTTACTGAGTAGGAGAGTTGTAAATGTGATACTGATTGAATGAAGGGTAAGGAATTAAGAAACATACTCCACATCCCTTCAGATCTTCTCTACCTCAGCCTTAAATATTTTCAATATCTGCGAACCCCTCAGTTAAAAAGTTCAAGCATCTGAATGAAAAACAAAACCAGCTAATTTTCCTATATAATCCAATCATTTATCCTGTGACTATATTTCCTAGTTCTAAACTCCCCAGTGAAGGAGAATCATTTCTCAGCATCTATTCTCACAATTCCCTTTACAATCAATGAGGTCACCAATCATTTTACTAAATTCAAGGGAATATTGGCCTTAGTCATCTCAAAGTTTCCTCATAGAAGGCTAATGAATCAATTTAGACAACCTTCCTTGCATCACCTCCAATGTAAGTATTTTCTTCCTGTGTAGAAGAAATGTCCACAGGAAATCTCTACCAAGCCACATATTTTACAATTCAAGCCATATTTAAAAATATGATAAAATTTGAATAGCAAAACTAAGATTTTGAAACGTAGAATTCATAATGATACAAGGTTAATTGTCAGCAGTCTGTTTCTAGTTCCTCATTGTTATGAATGTTTATTCTATGTGTTCTTAACCATTAACGAAGCTGACAGCAGCGTGTACAGCCTGTGAAACATGAAGAGCTCAAGCAAGGTGTGAGCGACTTCTTTAAATAAATCTATTATTCTGTCCCTACCACAGCAATATGCACATCATGTTTACAACACTATGTGACACAACAGTGACTTTGGCTCTTCTTTTAATACATATATTATTGCTCTTATATTATAGTTTGTCATATTCGCATGAACTTGGTGCATTCAAAAATACTTGTAAATAAATTCTTAATCATATCTTCATATTGTTCTAACTTCTTTAAACCAAATTACACTGGATGCTTTTCCAATTCATCCCCAACTCTTTCAGCCAATGTCCTCCTAGCAGCCATGATCACTTTAACCACAAGAAATTCTGCAGATGCTGGAAATCCAAAAGCAACACACACAAAATGCTGGAGGAACTCAGCAGGTCAGGCACCATCCATAGAAATGAATGAACAGTCCAATGTTTTGGGCCGAGACCCCCCCCCCGCACTTCAGGGCTGAGAAGGAAGGGGGGAGATGCCAGAATAAAAAACTGGGGGAGGGGAAGTAGGATCGCTGGAAGGTTATAGGGGGTGCCTGACAGGTGGGAAAGGTGAAGGACTGGAGAAGAAGGAATCTGATAGGAGAGGAGAGTGGACCATAGGAGAAAGCGAAGGAGGAGGGGACCCAGGAGATTGTGATAGGTAGGTGAGAAGAGGTAAAAAGACCAGAATGGGGAATAGAGGAAGAGAGGAAGAGGAGGGACAAATCATCAGCAATAATAGATTATATTGTTATTTGCCCAATATAATCATCAGATAGGGATGAAACGGGAAATCCTAGAATCATTGAGGCCACAATGCTGCAAAGGATTATTGGAACAATGTATAATCATTAATCATCTCTCCTAATTGGAAGTTCCAACTAGATAACATTTCAGAACCTCCAAAAGCACTTGGTTGAAATAGTGTGGCAGCTTGTCCAATTCTCCATTTAGCTGGAAGTTGATTACAGATAAGTTTGCCAATGTTGCATTGATATCTGGCGAAAAGAGAATCACCTATTTGCTCTCATTCTGTACGTTCATATTCTCAGTGATGTTATTCACCTTAAAAAAGATAATCATCTCTAGTCAATGTATTAAGTTTTACTATAACAGCTGAGATTTCCAACGAAACCATTGTAAAGCTTGAGGGCCATTTGATGCTGCCTTTAACCAATAACACAGTCCTGTTATTCGACATCCTCAATGACTTCAATATTTTCAATGTCAGTGACATGTCACCTGTGTAAGCTATTTTAAACCTGATATTGATATTGGGTTAATGAAAAATACCTTCAGTTGTCCCAGAAGTCATGCTAACAATTAGATTATTTTGCAGTTTTGTTTTCCTGCTCTCCATTACATTGTTTTTGCACTGACCATTCTCCTTCTGTATCTTGAAAAAAAACATTTCCTGTGTTATAAAGACCATGATGTCCATGATAAAGAACTTCATTTCCCAGTGGGCAATGCGAGGCATTCACCCAGAGCCGGAAGTTATGATGGTGACTTCATTCCACGTGCACAGTGTTGAGCAGCAGTCCAGTAATAAAATGTTCTAATGTAAACCCATGCCAAGTTTGTCTTCATTAAGAGCAAACATAAAGTTTCCTAAAAATTCCAACTCTCACTGAAGTTCTGTCATTATCGGGACTACACAGCAAGAAGCTTGTTTCTGTGAACTCCACCCTAAAAATAGTTCACAGGAAATTCAGATTCGGTAAATATTTCTGTCTAATGCACAGTACACAGTCAGTTACTATACCCAAACAATGCCGACTTTGTTTCAATTGCCAGAAGTTATTACATTTGATCCTCCCAATGTAGAACAATTACATTTACCCAGGGGTGATACTTTTATTCATATCAAGCCAAGTTTTGCCAACGTTTGGAGATAAGTAACACCTTCTACTGCAAATTGTGCCAACATTACAATTTTGCTTCAAAACATTAGTACGCTTTTGAATGCCATTGGCGTATTGAACAGAATGTTTGCTTTCTATTTGTTATGCCAAGGAATATTTTTACTTGATATATAATTTATTCAACAATATTAAAGGCAGTAATATGTAAACTGTTAAACCTGAAAGTTTATTAGAGAGGATAGTCTTCATTTTCTCAAACTGTTACAAACAGTAGAATTAGTCAGATTAAGCAGCAGAAAAACTCTCCCCACGGATCAATTTCTCAGCAACAATAACAATAACAATAAATATAATGTGCTTATCTTATTTTAATAATTCATGCTTAAGGAATAGTTATATTTTTTCGCTTTGTTGTGACCTGCACATACGGGACTCGAAATGCCATCGGGAGCGACAGGCAGAACTACCCACTCGGGGCGGACCTTCCAGGGACAGTTTGATGTCACGTCTGCCCCGCAGGTCGCAGGGGCCCATGGGAGGGGAGATTTAAGCACGCGATTTTGAATCAGTAAAGGCATTCTGAGTTCAGCTCTCTCTGCCTCCGTGTGTTTCTTTAGTAGCGCGTTTGCACGCAACTACATTGGTGACCCCGACGTTCCAGACGGCATCTGGAGCCAGCGACTCAGCGACCAGTCATGAGTTCGAGCAACTCGCACAGCGTGGTCTCTCTGAAGCTCCCGACTTTCTGGGCCACTCAGCGTCACATTTGGTTCCAGCAGGCTGAGGCCCAGTTCAATATCAGAGACATTACAGCCGATGCCACGCGGTACTACTACATGGCCAGCACGCTCGACCAGGAGACGGCAGGCCGGATCATCGACTTCCTACGCCAGCCACCAATGGAGGACAGGTACACTAAGCTTAAGGGGCTCCTGATCCGTACCTTCAGACTCTCCCGCTGCGAACGGGCCACGCGGTTCCTACACATGGACGGCCTGGGTGACCGTACGTCATCCGAGCTCATGAATGATCTGCTGGCCCTCATGGACGGCCATAAGCCATGCCTTTTATTTGAAAAGTTGTTCCTTGAGCAAATGCCAGAGGACATTCGCCTCCTCCTTGCAAGTGTCGCGGCTAAAGCCGACGTCCTTTGGCAGAGCAAGCAACGTGGAGCAGCCTCCATTGGCCTAGCCACAATCGCGCACCCCAAAGCCCAGGACCCGCAACCAAAACCGTCAAGACCCATGGGGGAGAAAGACAAAAGTTCGGAACAATGGTGTTTCTATCACCAAAGATAGGGCTCAGGCACGCGCCGCTGCCGTCCACCAGGTGCTTTTCCGGAAACGCCGGGGCCAACTGTCGCTAATAGCTACGACGGCTGGCCACTGAAACAACCTCCTGTACCTCTGGGACTGACCGTCGGGCGGCACTTCCTGGTAGACACCGGGGCTGAAGTCAGCATACTCCCCCCACCGAACATGGACACACATAGCGCGGTCCCAGGCCCCGAACTCACCACTGCAAATGCCACCAGTATTCGGACGTATGGCCCGCAAAATATCTCACTGCATTTCGGGTCCAGCCGTTTCACTTGGACTTTCACGTTGGCAGCAGTGTCACAGCCACTACTAGAGGCAGATTTCCTATGAGCCAACTGCCTCCTGGTCGACCTAAAAGGCCGGTGTTTGGTCCACGCCGAGACGTTCCAGACTTTCCAGCTTGGAGAAGCCAAGCTACCGGCCTTCCATCTGGATTCCTTAACCCTCTCAGATAACGAATTCGCCAGGGTGTTGGCGGAATTCCCCTCCATAGTAACCCTGCAGTTCTCCACGGCCGATCCCAAGCACGGCGTGCAGCACCACATCCCCACACAAGGACCGCCGCTGCACGCCCAAGCTCGCAGGCTCCCACCCGACAAGCTCCACCTCGCCAAGGAGGAATTCCGTAAGGTGGAAGAGATGGGAATCGTACGCCGCTCAGACAGCCCGTGGGCATCCCCGCTGCACATGGTGCCCAAGTCCACAGGAAGATGGAGGCCCTGCGGAGACTACAGAAGGCTCAACGACGCCACAACCGCCGACAGATACCCGGTACCCCACATCCAGGACTTCATGGCAAACCTGCACGGAGCGACCACCTTCTCGAAAATCGACCTGGTCAGGGGATACCATCAGATCCCAGTGCACCCCGACGACGTGCCCAAGACAGCCGTCATCACCCCGTTCGGCTTGTTCGAATTCCTGATGAGGCCTTTCGGTGTCAAGAACGCAGCCCAAACTTTCCAAAGGCTCATGGACTCGGTGGGACGTGGCTTGGATTTCGTTTTCATTTACTTGGACGATATCCTGGTGGCCAGCAGTTCGCACCAAGAGCACGTGGCACATTTGCGCCAGCTCTGCCAACGCCTGAGCGACCATGGACTGGCAATCAATCCAGTGAAGTGCCAGATTGGGCTGACAGAGATCGAATTCTTGGGCCACAGAGTCAACCAACATGGCGCAGTTCCCCTACCGGAAAAGGTCCAGGCCATCTGCCAGTTCCCCAAGCCCAGCACGGTCAAGGGCCTGCAGGAGTTCATAGGGATGGTCAACTTTTATCATCGGTTCATACCGGCGGTGGCATGTATCATGAGACCCTTGTTCAGCCTGATGGCCGGCAAGGCCAAAGAGGTGGCACGGGACGCGGAGTCCACGGAGGCATTCGAGCAGGACAAGGAGGCACTGGCAAAGGCAGCCCTCCTAGTGCACCCGAGAGTCGATGTACCCACGGCACTCACAATCGACGCTTCCGACACGGCAGACGGCGGAGTCCTGGAGCAGCTCGTCGAGGACCAGTGGCGACCACTTGCTTTCTTCAGTCGGCACCTACGGCCACCAGGGGTGAAGTACAGCGCTTTCGACAGAGAGTTGCTAGCGCTCTACCTGGCTGTCCGGCATTTCCGGTACTTCCTCGAGGGAAGGGAGCTCACCGTGTATACGGACCACAAGCCCCTCACCTTCGCACTGGCCAAGGTATCGGACCCATGGTCAGCTCGGCAGCAGAGGCACCTGTCCTTTATTACAGAATTCACCACGGACATCCACCACATCGCAGGGAAGAACGACATCGTCGCCGACACACTGTCTCGCCCCTGTCTCCACTCAGAAGGCATATCGTCCTCAGGAATAGACTACGCAGCACTGGCGTTAACACAACGGTCAGACACCGAGATCCCGGCTTACCGCACAGCCGTTTCAGGGCTCCAGTTGGAGGACGTCTCTATCGGCCCGGCAGCGGATCGACTCCTGTGTGACGTGTCTACCGGCAAACCCCGACACATGGTACCAGCAGCATGGAGGCGCCAGGTGATTGACATGCTGCACGACCTGGCCCACCCATCCATCAAGCTGGTAGCGGACAGATTCATCTGGCACGGTTTGCGGAAACAGGTCGGACACGGGGCCAGGACCTGCGTACGCTGCCAGACCGCCAATGTCTAGTGGCGTGTGAAGGCACAGTTCCAGCCAACGCACAGGAGGTTCCAACATATCCACATGGAAATTGTCGACCCCCTGCCAGTCTCCCGGGGCACGAGGTATACCTTTACCATGCTAGACAGGTTCACCAGATGGCCGGAAGCCGTACCGCTCGCAGACACGTCCACTGAGTCCTGCACCAGGACGCTCATTGCAAACTGGATCGCCAGGTTCGGCCTCCCAACGGACATCACCTCCGACAGAGGGGCGCAGTTCACGTCGGGTTTGTGGACAGCACTGGCGCAGCTCCTGGGCACCCAGCTGCATCACACCACAGTGTACCATCCCCAGTCCAATGGTTTGGTAGAGCAATTCCACCGGCATCTCAAGTCGGCCCTGATGGCGTGCCTCAGGGGCCCCAACTGGACAGATGAGGTTCCCTGAGTCCTACTGGGCATCCACACAGCTCCCAAGGAGGACCTGGACTCCTCCTCGGTGGAACTGGTCTACGGCGCACCATCCCCCCCCACCCCTGACGGTCCCAGGCGAGTTCGTACCAGAGGCCCGAGGTTCGGAAGAAACTCCAGCAGCAGTGCTAACGAGGCTGCGGGACAAAGTAGGGACCCTGGCACCAGTCCTGACCTCCAGGCATGGTCCCACGTCATCCTTCACCCCTAAGGACCTCCGAGACTGTGAGTATGTTTTTATTTGCAGGGGCATGCACAGGTCACCTCTACAGCGGCCGTACGAGGGACCCTTCAAGGTGATCCAGCACAACAGAACCATGTGTGACGTGGAGGTGGGTGGCCGGGAAGAGACTTTTACAGTGGACGCCTCAAACCGGCACACTTGGACATTGAGCAACCAGTGAGGGTACCCGTACCACGCCAGCGAGGTCGGCCACCCAGGCAAGCCACACAGACTGGGGGCTCCACTCCCCTGATGGACATTTCTGGGGGGGAGGGGTGGCGGGCCGCACACGCAGGACTCGAACCGCCATCGGGAGCCACGAGCAGACACGCGGTAGCGCGTTTTGAAACTACCCGCTCGGGGCAGACCTTCCGGGGACAGTCTGACGTCACGCCCGCCCCACGGGTTGCAGGGGCCCATGGGAGGGGCAATTTAAACGCGCGATTTTGAATCAGTAAAGGCATTCTGAGTTCAGCTCTCTCTGCCTCGGTGTATTTCTTTAGTAGAGCGTTTGCACGCAACTACAGCTTAGAACTTACAAAGCTGCCAAAACATTCACCAAATTGAAGGACTGGAAACATTTCAGAATTCAGCACAAAGAGAGAAAACTGAATAGAGACCAAGAAACATTTTTTAAAAAACAGACTCTAAAAATTGTATAGATATGTAAAAAGATTCATTCAAGTTAATGTTGGTACCTTGCAAGCTGAGACAGCATAAAACTATACCTGGAAATAATACAGCAGCTGAGATACTATACAAGTATTGTGCCCCTGTCTTCCTGTGAGAAGACACAAGAAAGTTCCAAAAGAGTGGAAGGCTATATTGTCTAGAAACTGTGGTTCCCAACTTTGTCTATACCGCAGACAAATGTCATTAAGCAATGGGCCAGTGGACCTCAGGCTGGGATACCCTGATCTAGAATGAATAAGAAACTCAAAGAAAGTAGCTTTAAGAGCAAAAAAAGTTGTTATTTAATGGAACTGAAAGATTATAAATTTCTGAGACTTGGAAACCTTTTTCTCAAGTTTCTGAAGTAGATTGCTGTTGAGGTCATGGATTCATTCCACGGACTTCTGAATATTTCCAACTGGCTGGAAAGTAGCAAATGCAAATTTACTATTTAAAAAAGGAGAAAGTAAGAAAGAAGTGAGCTGCAGACACATCAGCTTCATGACAGTAACAGGGAAATGCTGGAATCTATTATTCAGAAAGTGGTAGCAGGGTACTTAGAAAATAATAGCAAGTTTGGACAGAATTAGCAGAGAACACAGAACCTAGTACAACACAGGAACAAGTCTTTTCGCCCTTGATGTTATTATTTATTATTGAGAAAGTTATAAAGAAGGCAAGGCAGTGGCTATATTTCATTAGGAGTTTGAGGAGATTTGGTTTGAAACCTAAAACCCTCGTAAACTTCTACAGATTTACTGTGGAGAGCATTCTGATAGGCTGCATCACTGCCTGGTATGGGGGAGGAGCTATTGCACAGGATCAAAGTAAGTTGCAGAAAGTTGTAAAGTTAATCAACTCCATCATAGGCACTAGCTTCCACAGTACCCAAGACATCTTCATGGAGCAGTGCCTCAGGTAGGTGGTGCCATCGTTAAGGATCCACACCATGTAGGACATGCCCTCTTCTCACTGTTACCATCAGGAAAAGAGGTACAGAAGCCTGAAAGCACACACTCAGTGATTCAGGAACAGCTGTGCCATCCAGTTTCTAAATGGACATGGAACCCATGAACACTACCTCAATACCTCAATACTTCTTTTTAAAGTTCTGTTTTTGCACTAATTATTTTAATTTAACTATCTAATGTACATATATATATTTACTGTAATTCAGTTTTTTTCTATATGTATCATATATTGCATTGTACTGCAGCTGCAAAGTTAACAAATTTCGCACACATGCTGGTGATATCAAACCTGATTGTGATTCCAAGATACTAGCTTTCTATTTTCTCCATGCCTCTCATAATCTTGTAAACCTCTGTCATCCTTTGCCAGTCCGGAGAAAACAACCTAAGTTTGTCCAGCCTCTCCTTGTAGCACATGCCATTTAATAGAGGCAGCATCCTGCTAAATCTCTTCTACACCCTCTCCAGGATCTTGATATCATTCCTATAGTGGAATGACTGGAGCTGAGTGCAGTACACCACTGCAGCCTATATAGTTTTATAAAGCTGTAACATAAATCCCCTACTCTTGAACTCAGTTCCTCGACCAGTAGTTTGATAGGGTGGTAAAGAGGCTTATCAAATTAACAGTTCTGCAACTTAGATTGATCCTGTGCAGTAGCCCCCCCCCCCCCATACCAGATGGTGATACACCCTATCAGAATGCCCTCTGCAGTTGATAGGGTTGCTGAGCAACTTCTCAACCTTCGTAGTCTCTTTCAGGGAGCTATGAACTTGGACCCAAAGATCCCTCAGCACATCAACACTCCCTTGCCATTGAGGGTGTACTGGCCCTTTATAATTAATCTCACAATCTGCAACACTTCTGGCTGGGTTAAACCCCATCTGCCATTTCTCGGTCTATATCTGCAATTGATCCAAATCCTAGTGTATCCTTTGCCTGTCCTCTACTCTATCCACAACACCACCAATCTTCATACCATCTGCAGAACACCACGAGTCACAAACCTCCTGCCAGTGCCATCAACCACTACCCTTTGTCTTCTATAGGATACCGACTCTGAATCCAAACAGCCAATTCACCATAGAGTCCATGCATCGTAATCCTCAGGATGAGCATCCCATGAAGGATCTTATTAAATTCCTGACTAACATCAATGTAGCAAATATCACAGCACTCCCTTCATCAATCACTTCCAACCTCTTCAAAAAACTCAATCATGTTCGTAAGAAACAACTTACTCTACACAAACCATGGCCTAATTAGGCCATGGTTTTCCAAATGCTCATAAATACTATTCCTAAAAATCCTCTCCAGTAACTGATGTGAGACTGTTTAGTCTATAATTTCCAGGATTATCCCTATTTCTCTTCTTGAATAATGGAACAACATTAGTTATTCGCCAGTCCTCTGTAACCCCACCTCTGGCTAGAGAGGGCATAAATATATTAGTGAAGGCTCCAGCAATCTCATCTTTTAAAACTCTCAAAAACGTGGAGTATACCCCTTCAGGCCCTGTGTATTTATCCTCCTTAATGTTCCTCCTTCTTTATCTCAAAATGCCCTAACATATTAATATGCTCCACACTGATCTCCCTATCCTCGACATCCACTCCTTGCTAAATACTGATGCAAAATACTCAGTGAGGACGTCACCCACATCCTCCACATATTCTCTCTGCCGCTGTGTGGTCCTGTCTGTTCCCCGGTTGTCCTCTGGCTCCTGGTGTATATATAGAATGCCTTTAGATTCTCTTTAATTCTACTTGCCAAGGACTTCCCATGGCTCCGCCTGACTTTCCTTATTCACTTCTTGAGTTCCTTCCTGGCTCCTTTATAACATAGAAACATAGAAAACCTACAACATCATACAGGCCCTTCGGCCCAAAAGTTGTGCCAAACAAGTCCCTACCTTAGAAATTATTAGGCTTACCTATAGCCCTCTGTTTTTCTAAGCTCCATGTACCTATCCAAAAGTCTCCTAAAAGACCCTATTGGATCCACCTCCACCACCGTTGCCGACAGCACATTCCACGCACTCACCACTCTCTGAGTAAAAAACTTACCCCTGACATCTCCTCTGTACCTGCTCCCCAGCACCTTAAACCTGTGTCCTCTTGTGGTAACTAGTTCAGCCCTGGGAAAAAGCCTCTGACTATCCACACGATCAATGCCTCTTATCACCTTATACACCTCTATCAGGTCAGCTCTCATCCTCCGTCGCTCCCAGGAGAAAAGGCCGAGTTCACTCAACCTATTCTCAAAAGGCATGCTCCCCAATCCAGGCAACATCCTTGTAAATCTCCTCTGCACCTTCTCTATAGTTTCCACATCCTTCCTGTAGTGAGGTGACCAGAACTGACCACAGTACTCCAAGTGGGGTCTGACCAGGGTCCTATATAGCTGCAACATTACCTCTCGGCTCCTTAATTCAATTCCGCAAATGATGAAGGCCAATACACCGTACGCCTTCTTAACCACAGAGTCAACCTGCGCAGCTGCTTTGAGCGACCTATGGACTCAGACCCCAAGATCCCTCTGATCCTGCACACTGCCAAGAGTCTTACCATTAATACTATATTCTGCCATCATATTTGAGCTACCAAAATCAACCACTTCACACTTATCTGGGTTGAACTCCATCTGCCACTTCTCAGCCAAGTTTTGCATCCTATCAATGTCCCACTGTAACCTCAGACAGCCCTCCACACTATCCACAACACCTCCAACCTTTGTGTCATCAGCAAATTTACTAACCCATTCCTCCACTTCCTCATCCAGGACATTTATAAAAATCATAAAAATAAGGGTCCCAGAACAATTCCCTGAAGCACTCCACTGGTGACTGATCTCCATGCAGAATATGACCCATCTACAACCATTCTTTGCCTTCTGTGGGCAAGCCAGTACTGGATCCACAAAGCAATGTCCCCTTGGATCCCATGCCTCCCTACTTTCTCAGTAAGATTTGTATGGAGTACCTTATCAAATGCTTTGCTGAAATCCATATACACTACATCTACTTCTCTTCTTTCATCAATGTGTTTAGTCGCATCCTCCAAAAATTCAATCAGGCTCATAAGGCACGACCTGCCCTCGACAAAGCCATGCTGACTATTCCTAATCATATTATACCTCTCTAAATGTTCATAAATCCTGCCTCTCAGGATCTTCTCCATCAACTTACCAACCATTGAGGTAAGACTCACTGGCCTATAATTCCCTGGGCTAACTCTACTCACTTTCTTGAATAAAGGAACAACAGCTGCAACCCTCCAATCCTCCAGAACCTCTCCCGTCCCCATTGATGATGCAAAGATCATCGCCAGAGGCTCAGCAATTTCCTCCCTCACCTCCCACAGTAGCCTGGGGTACATCTCATCTGGTTCCAGCAACTTATCCAACTTGATGCTTTCCAAAAGCTCCAGCACATCCTTTTTCTTAATATCTACATGCTCAAGCTTTTCAGTCTGCTGCAAGTCATCACTACAATCACCAAGATCCTTTTCCACAGTGAATACTGAAGTAAAGTATTCATTAATTGCCTCTGCTATTTCTTCTGGTTCCAGACACACTTTCCCACTGTCACACTTAATAGGTCCTATTCTTTCATGTTTTATCCCCTTGCTCTTCACATACTTGCAGAATGCCCTGCGGTTTTCTTTAATCCTGCCCGCCAAGGCCTTCCCATGGCCCCTTCTGGCTCTCCTAATTTCCTTCTTAAGCTCCTTCCTATTAGCCTTATAATCTTCTAGATCTCTAACATTACCTAGCTCTCTGAACGTTTTGTAAGCTTTTCTTTTCTTCTTGACTAGATATATTACAGCCTTTGTACACCACGGTTCCTGGACCCTACCATAACTTCCCTGTCTCATTGAAACATACATATGCAGAACTCCACACAAATATCCCCTGAAAATTTGTCACACTTCTTCCGTACTTTTCCCTGAGAACATCTGTTTCCAAGTTAAGCTTCCAATTTCCTGTCTGATAGCCTCATAATTCCCCTTACTCCAATTAATGCTTTTCTAACTTCTCTGTTCCTATCTTTCTCCAATGCTATTGTAAAGGAGACAGAATTGTGATCATTATCTCCAAAATGCTCTCCCACTGAGAGATCTGACACCTGACCAGGTTCATTTCCCAATACCAAATCAAGTACAGCCTCTCCTCTTGTAGGCTTATCTACATATTGTGTCAAGAAACCTTCCTGAACACACCTAACAAACTCCACCCCATCTAAACCCCTTGCTCCAGGGAGATACCAATCGATATTTGGGAAATTAAAAACTCCCATCACGACAACTCTGTTATTATTACACTTCTCCAGGATCTGTTTCCCTATCTGCTCCTCGATATCCCTGTTACTATTGGGCAGCCTATAAAAAACACCCAGTAAAGTTATTGACCCCTTCCTGTTCCTAACCTCCACCCACAGAAACTCCGTAGACAATCCCTCCATAGCGTCCACCTTTTCTGCAGCCGTGACACTATCTCTGATCAACAGTGCCATGCCCCCACCTCTTTTGCCCCCCTCCCCGTCCTTTCTAAAGCATCTGAAACCTGGCACTTGAAATAACTATTTCTGTCCCTGAGCCATCCAAGCCTCTGTAATGGCCACCACATCATATCTCCAAGTACTCATCCACGCTCTAAGCTCATCCACTTTGTTCACAACACTCCTTGCATTAAAATTGACACATCTTAAGACTTCGGGTCTGAACGTGTCCCTTCTCTATCACATGCCTATCCTCTCTCTCACACTGTCTACAAGCTTTCTCTATTTGTGAGCCAACCGCCTCTTCCTCAGTCTCTTCAGTTTGGTTCCCACCCCACAACAATTCTAGTTTAAACTCTCCCCAGTAGCTTTAGCAAACCTCCCTGCCAGGATATTAGTCCCCATTCAAGTGCAAGTCATCCTTTTTGTACAGATCACACCTGCCCCAAAAGTGGTCCCAATGATCCAGAAACCTGAATCCCTGCCCCCTGCTCCCATCCCTCAGCCACGTATTATTTTCCTCCACCTCATTCTATTCCTATACTCACTGTCGCGTGGCACAGGCAGTAATCCTGAGATTACTACCTTTGCGGTCCTGCTTCCCAACTTCCTTCCTAACTCCCTGTAGTCTTTTTTCAAGACCTCTTCCCTTTTCCTACCTATGTCATTGGTACCAATATGTACCACAACCTCTGGCTGTTCACCTTCCCACTGCAGGATATCTTGGACGCAATTTGAAACATCCCGGACCCTGGCCCCTGGGAGGCAAACTACCATCCAGAGCCCTCAAGGGCTCTGTTTTATTTTAACTTCATAAACCTTACATACACTTCCTTATTCTTCTTGGCTAAATTTGCCACTTCCCTTGACATCCAAGTTTCTCTTACCTTGCCATTATTGTCCAAAATGGAACATACCTGTCCTATACTCTATATAGTTGTCTTTAAACACCATTCACAATTCAAATGTGCTCTTGCCCAAAACCAGCTATTCACAATTAGCGCTCCCTAGTTAATGCCTAATGTTCTCATAATTTGTCTTACTCCGGTTTAATACCCTCCTGCAAGACTCATACTTATCTTTATCCATGGCTAGCTTGAAACTTACAGAGTTATGATGACTCCCTCTAATTGTTTCCTTACTGAAAAGGTCAATCACCAGCCCAGATTCATTACCCAACTCCAGGTCCAGTATGGCCCCTCCACTTGAATTTTCTACGTATTAATTTAAGAAACCCTCCTCAACAAATTTTGCTCCATTTAAACCATTGAATTTTGAAAGGAAAATCATATTTGTCAGAGTTGTTTGAAATTGTGACAAGTAGAGTAGATATGGGTTGTTAACATACAGTACTTTGTCATTTAGATCAGGGGCCCCCAACCTTTTTTGCATCGCAGACCGGTTTAATATTGACAATATTCTTGCGGACCAGCCGACGGAGGGTATGGGTGTTCAAGTAGGGTTGCCAGCTTTCTCACTCCCAAATAAGGGACAAAAGTAGCAGTCAAATATGAGACACTTGTGTTTAACCCGAGAAAAACTACCATGACCATGAAGCCTTGCCCGGGCACCTCTGTGCGCATGCGTGTACGTGCCGATTTTTTTCTACAAATCAGTTTTGGCTTAATCTTCCTGATTCTGTTAAGTGAAACTACATTGTACATACATTATTTCTACTTTATATAGGCTGTATATTTATCATATCATTCCTGCTTTTACAATATGTTAGTGTTATTTTAGGTTTTATGTGTTACTTGGTATGATCTAGTAGGTTATTTCAAGTTCAACAGTGCATGACAGGGAATGAGGAAAGGTGTAGCTGACTCATATCGTTTCATATCACCAAATCATATTGTTTCCTCATGGCCCGGTAGCACATGCTTTGCGGCCCGGTGGTTTTAGCTGGGCTTTGGTAAGGTGTCACAGAAAAGGTTACTATATCGAATTAGGGTACACAATTTTGAGATAGTATACGAGAATGGATTGAGAATTGGTTAATGGATAACCAAAAAAAACAAAGAGTATAAATAAGCAGAAACAGAAAATAGATTACAGATGCTGGAAATCTGGATCAGCCCCTCAAAAACACTGGAGGGACTCAGAACATCAGGCACCATCTATGGAGGGAAATAAACTTTTACCCTTTTGGCCTGAAACCCTTCATCAAGTCTCAATACTAGAACAAGCATAGAATATTGTTTACAGATCTGATCTCCCTGCCTAAGGAAAGCTATACTTGCAAAAGTGGGAGAGTAATAATAATTCCCCTATTGATTGCAACTTTGTTGGATGAGAAGAGATGAAGCCTATATGCTATAAGGTTTAGAAGAATGATTGATCTTTTTGTAAGAGCTCACAAAAATAGTTTACCAGTGATGATTAATGTTTTGCAAATTGATGTTAAGGCAATATAAAACTTCACAGGATTGCACTTTTGATGTTGGATAGTGTTATATGCTACGTTTATGAGAATTCTATGTGTAATGGCAATCTTGGGAACATTCTTGAGGAAGTGGAGATTCTGTCTACTGTAAGTCCTGCTGGGAGACAAGGCAATGGAAGATATTGGACTTCTATATTACTTTCTTGGAAGTAAGCATGATGTAATAATAACAGAATGTACTGAAGTCCAAAAGGAGGTACTGAGTGATCAGCCAGTCTTGGCAACTCCTATGGTTCAGATTAAGACCCTGCACCTATGCCAGGGTATTGCTGATTGAGTGAAAAGCCACAGGGGAGAGGATATCATCTGCTTTGCATTAATGCACTGATTCTTATGGCTGCTTTCCATTGCATCAAACTTTAAGGAAAAGGTTATTTGAACATGTTTATCCCCCAGTCACTTCACAGTGATAAATATATGGGTCTGGATTTTGCAGTAAGCAATAAACTGCACCAGTTGTTCACTACTCTTACATTGACCTATGTTCTTTCTGTTGTGTTTGCAATGGTACCTCCTGTGATGTGTCAGCCATTGGCGCAATGTGCTCAGCAGACCATTTGTAGCCCCTGTGACCAAGACAAGAAGCTATTTGAGGTAAACATCTACATGAAGTACTGGGCACAAAATGCTGTCTATGATTGGGTGCTAAGCTGCAGAGCTAACTGAAATTTAGACTGATAAGTAAATTGCTAAAAGAGTTTGAAATAGCTGCCTACAGCATCATTGAAGATGCTTAATACTTAAGTTGCTGCCAAGCTTCACTTTGGAAGCCCTTACATTTATGACTAGCACTTGAGTTAATGACTGCTTCTAACAGAATCATCTAACTAACAAACAAGTTGTTGGTGAAGATTTTGACTGTTGCTGAAGGCTTTTTCCAACTTTCAAAATTTGGAGAGGGTTTTGAACTACATTGGGGGTATTTCTGGGATAAAGGCAGGAAATGCTCAGCAGATCATGCCACATTTGTGGGAAGAAAACAGAGTTAATATTTCAAGTCAAAGACCCTTTGTCAGAACTCATCAGACTTTCAATAACTTTCTAGGATAATTTGTTTAATTTTCACACTGCTCTAGTCATTCCTGAAAAATAATAAATACAGCACGACTCTTGTCTTGAAGGTAAAATAAGAGAAAGGAAGTGTTGGCCATTGTGTAGTTGGTAGGATTGTCTCTTTCATTCACATCAGCAGGATTTTCATGCTAAGCCACATCTTCATTTACTTTAATGAGTGACCTACATGAGCAAAGAAAGCTGGAGTGGAATTCCATTTCCATAAGGAATAAAAAGTTCTTTTACAGACTGGAAAGAGCAGACTAGAGGGGTGTCCTAAGGATTTGTCTTTGGTCCTCAATTAGATCGCAAGAGACCTAAGTTTATTGATGACACAAAAGTAGATGGGACAGCATACTGCGATGAGGCTATTTTGACTCTAAACGGCTTCTAGATAGGTAGAGTGAATAAGCAAAATGCAGGCAAAAGGAGTTTAACATGGGTGAGTTTGAGGTTCAGTGGAAAGAATCCAAGTTCCAAACATAACTTATCAAAACTCTTTGACTTCTTGATGATTTCATTTTCTGCTGTGAACTTAGCTGCACTTTGAAGAATTGCAGAAGAGTTATCATTTTACTAAACTCAACTTTGCTGACTCTATATTAAATATTTCCATTTGGTTCCTTCAACAAGTATGCTGGGTAACCATAAATCAAATCCCACAAATTTATGAAACTGAAAAATTACAAAAAAACAGCTTCTTGGATTAATAATAGTTTCATTATGTGCAATAAGCACTCAGAAGCATCCAAAGTAAACATATCGCAAGGCCAAGAATCAAATAGATTGTCCTACTAATGAGTATTGAGAATATTCCTTCCAATGCATTAATCCAAATGGAATTGAAATTTACCAGTAAACTATCACCCCACCCTTGCTTATCTCTCTCCAATAAAGTATTGGATTTCATTCAATAAAGTAGGAAAGAACCAGATCTTACTATTTTTTTTAATTTTGACGTGCAATGTCAAAGTCTGAAAACAAGGTGGAGGCATACAGTCGTGAGACAGATCAGCTGGTTGAGAGGTGATACAACAACAACCACACACTCAGTGTCAGCAAGTCCAAGAATTGGTTGTGGACGTCAGGAAAAGGAAGTCAGGAGAGCATACACAAGTGCTCATTGAGGAGTCAGAAGTGTAAAGAGAGAGCAGCTTTAAATTCTTGCGTGTCAACATCTCATAGCATCTGTCATGAGCCCAAGACACTGATGAACCAGAAGGTATACAAGTGGCTTTACTTAGTAAGATGTCTGATGAAATATGGTATATCATGAAAGACTCTTATGAATTTCTACAGATGTATGGTGGTGAGCATTCCGAGTGGTTAGAGGTTCCAATGTGTAGGATTGCAAGAGGATGCAGAAGGTATGTGACACAGTTTGTGCCACATGAAAGTGCAAAACCTGCAAAGTAATTGTTAGACTTCCTTTTACATGAAAATGGGTAGTTCGATAAGATAATACTCAGCATTTTGAAAGAATACATTATTATTGCCTTTTTTGCACAATATATTTATTTTGTAAGTTAAGAGCTCAAGGTCTAATGCTAGGTAGCTAATCTCTTCCTCAATGTTGACAAGATAAAGGAGATGGTTATCGATTTCAAGAGAACTCGCACCACTCAGACCCCTTTTTACATCTGCGGCTCAGCAGTGTAAACTACAAACAGTTTCAAACTCCTTGGAGTGCACATCTCACATAACCTCGGAGGATGAGAGGTGACCTGACGGAGGTGTACAAGATAATGAGAGGCATTGATTGTGTGGATAGTCAGAGGCTTTTCCCCGGGGCTGAAATGGCTAGCACGAGAGGGCATAGTTTTAAGGTGCTTGAAAGTAGGCACAGAGGAGATGTCAGGGGTAAGTTTTTTACGCAGAGAGTGGTGAGTGCGTGGAATGGGCTGCCAGCAGTGGTGGTGGAGGCAGATACGACAGAGTCTTTTAAGAGACTCCTGGATGGCTACATGGAGCTTAGAAAAAGAGAGGGCTATGGGTAAAGCCTAGGTAGTTCTAAGGTAGGGACATGTTCAGCACAGCTTAGTGGGCTGAATGGCCGGTATTGTGCTGTATGTTTTCTATGTTTCTATGTATCTAAACCTCTCAAGGTCCCAGAATACAATATACAGAATCAAGAAAGCTTACCAATGCTTCTACCATTCCATGGAGGCCGAAGAGAGCTGGACTATGCACATCAATACTTATGTCATTCTACAGATATACAGTAGAGAGCATCCTAACAAGTTGCATCACTGCATGGTCCAGTAACTGCACTGGAGCAGATGGGAAGGCTCTACAGTGGATAGTGGGAACTCTCCATCACATCACTGGCAACCAGCCTACCCACTATCAAATACGTATATACAGAAAGCTGCTGGAAAAAGGCTAAAGGCTAGCAACACCATAAAGGAGCCCACCCACCCTGCTCATGGACTGTTTGTCCTACTCCAGTCTGGGAGGAGGCTACATAGCATCCACGCCAGGACCACCAGACTCAAAAACAGTTTCTTTCCCCAAGCAGAAATGCCGACCAACACCTCCTCCAACTAACCCACTCCACTACTACTTTATCATTTTTTATCAGAGTCACCTTATGTACAGGCACTCATATGCTTAGAATCACTTTATGGACATACATTCAATATATGTATAAGCTATCATATGGATTTTTTTATTTATTGTGATTTTTTAAATTATTATATTCTTTATTTTATTGTGATTTTTTGTGTGCTGCATCAAAAGTGATAACAATTATTTTCTTCTCCTTTCCACTTGTGTACAGGGAATGACATTAAACAATCCTGAATCTTGAATCTAAGTTATAGTAACTTTATTCTTTGCACTCTACTCTGCTGCAAAACAAATTTCACCTCACATACTGTAACGCAGTGATAATAAACCTGATTCTGATTTTTTTATTTTTGCTATGGATTTTACTGTTGTTGGAGATATCAGAATGTTCTTTGTTGACTTCAGCTCCGCACTTCAAACCTGTCACTAAGCTCCCAGACACGGGCTCAATATCTCCCTGTGCAACTGGATTCTCGATTTCCCCTCTTGTAGACTCCAGTCAGTACAGAATGGCAACTTCATCTCCTTCACAATCACCATCATCCCAGGTGCTCCACAAGGCTGTGTGCTTTGCTCCCGCCTCCACTCACTTTATACCTACGACTGAGAGACCAACTTCAGCTCCAACGCCATGTTTACGTTTGCTAACGGCAGCATTGTTGTTGGCTGAATCAAAGAAGGTGACTAATTGGCAATAAGGAGGAAGACTGAGAGCCTGGTTGAATGGTGCTACAACAACAGCCCCTCGATCAACATCAGTGATCAGATTAATGACTAAAGGAGGAACATGAACCAATCCTTATTAGGGTATCGGAGGTGGAGAGGGTCAGTAGCTTTAAATCCCATGCATGTTAGCATATCAGAGGAACTGTCTCTGGACCAGCACGTAAGTGCCGTCACAGAGAAGGCACAGCAGTGCCTCTACTTTTTTTAAAGTTTCTTAGATTTGGCATGTCCTCAAAAACTTTGACAGACTTCAATGGTTTCACAGTGAAGAGTATCCTAACTTGTTGCATCACAGCCTGATGTGGAAACACCAATGTCCAGACGCCAAAATCTCTACAGAAAGTGGTGGATACAGCTCAGTCCATCACAGGTAACAGCCTCCCCACCATCGAGCACATTTGCAAGGAGCACTGCCACAAGGAAAGAACATCCATTGCAAAGGACACCACCATCATGGCCATGCTCTCTGTTCATTTCTACTACCAGGAAGAAGATACAGGAGCCTTAGGTCCCACACCAGCAGGTTCAGGAACAGCCATCATGCTACGAACATCTGGCTCCTGGACCAGCATGGATAACTTCAATCACCACTACTCTGAACTGATTTTACAACCTATAGGCTTACTTTTAAAGACTCTTTAGAACTCATGTTCTCGATATTAGTTTTCTTTCCACAGTTTGGTTTCTTTTGCATAATGTTTGGTTGTCGGTCTTTGTTGATGTATTGTTGTTCTGTAAATTATATTGCATTTTTTTACTTTTCTGTAAATGCCTGCAATAAAATGAATTGCACAGTGGTTGTTCATCATTCTTTATGTATAGTATTTTTTGTAAATTCTATTGTACTTTTTTTATTTTCCTTTAAATGTCTCCAAGAAAATGAATCTCTAAGTGGTATTTGGTTACGTATATGGACTTTAATAATAGATTTTACTTTGACTTTGATTTTGTTTATAATCATCCATTACCTCAAGTTGAATATAAAGATCCCACGACAATGATATTCCCTAGTGCCCTGGCCAAACCTATCCCTCATTCAATATAAGAAAACATAGAGAGTGACATAGTTAATTCAGAAACAAAGGTTCTGAACTTAAAGAGGGGTGACTTTGAAGGTATGAGACGTGAATTAGCTAAGATAGACTGGCAAATGACACTTAAAGGTTTGACGGTGGATATGCAATGGCAAGCATTTAAAGGTTGCATGGATGAACTACAACAATTGTTCATCCCAGTTTGGCAAAAGAATAAATCAAGGAAGGTAGTGCACCCGTGGCTGACAACAGAAATTAGGAATAGTATCAATTCCAAAGAAGAAGCATACAAATTAGCCAGAGAAAGTGGCTCACCTGAGGACTGGGAGAAATTCAGAGTTCAGCAGATGAGGACAAAGGGCTTAATTAGGAAGGGGAAAAAAGATTATGAGAGAAAACTGGCAGGGAACATAAAAACGGACTGTAAAAGCTTTTATAGATATGTAAAAAGGAAAAGACTGATAAAGACAAATGTAGGTCCCCTGCAGACAGAAACAGGTGAATTGATTATGGGGAGCAAGGACATGGCAGACCAATTGAATAATTACTTTGGTTCTGTCTTCACTAAGGAGGACATAAATAATCTTCCAGAAATAGTAAGGGACAGAGGGTCCAGTGAGATGGAGGAACTGAGTGAAATACATGTTAGTAGGGAAGTGGTGTTAGGTAAATTGAAGAGATTGAAGGCAGATAAATCCCCAGGGCCAGATGGTCTGCATCCTAGAGTGCTTAAAGAAGTAGCCCAAGAAATAGTGGATGCATTAGTGATAATTTTTCAAAACTCGTTAGATTCTGGACTAGTTCCTGAGGATTGGAGTGTAGCTAATGTAACCCAACTTTTTAAAAAAGGAGGGAGAGAGAAACCGGGGAATTATAGACCGATTAGCCTAACGTCGGTGGTGGGGAAACTGCTGGAGTCAGTTATCAAGGATGTGATAACAGCACATTTGGAAAGCGGTGAAATGATCGGACAAAGTCAGCATGGATTTGTGAAAGGAAAATCATGTCTGACGAATCTCATAGAATTTTTTGAGGATGTAACTAGTAGAGTGGATAGGGGAGAACCAGTGGATGTGGTATATTTGGATTTTCAAAAGGCTTTTGACAAGGTCCCACACAGGAGATTAGTGTGCAAACTTAAAGCACACAGTATTGGGGGTAAGGTATTGGTGTGGGTGGAGAATTGGTTAGCAGACAGGAAGCAAAGAGTGGGAATAAACGGGACCTTTTCAGAATGGCAGGCGGTGACTAGTGGGGTACCGCAAGGCTCAGTGCTGGGACCCCAGTTGTTTACAATATATATTAATGACTTGGATGAGGGAATTAAATGCAGCATCTCCAAGTTTGCGGATGACACGAAGCTGGGTGGCAGTGTTAGCAGTGAGGAGGATGCTAAGAGGATGCAGGGTGACTTGGATAGGTTGGGTGAGTGGGCAAATTCATGGCAGATGCAATTTAATGTGGATAAATGTGAAGTTATCCATTTTGGTGGCAAAAATAGGAAAACAGATTATTATCTGAATGGTGGCCGATTAGGAAAAGGGGAGGTGCAACGAGACCTGGGTGTCATTATACACCAGTCATTGAAAGTGGGCATGCAGGTACAGCAGGCGGTGAAAAAGGCGAATGGTATGCTGGCATTTATAGTGAGAGGATTCGAGTACAGGAGCAGGGAGGTACTACTGCAGTTGTACAAGGCCTTGGTGAGACCACACCTGGAGTATTGTGTGCAGTTTTGGTCCCCTAATCTGAGGAAAGACATCTTTGCCATAGAGGGAGTACAAAGAAGGTTCACCAGATTGATTCCTGGGATGGCAGGACTTTCATATGAAGAAAGACTGGATGAACTGGGCTTGTACTCGTTGGAATTTAGAAGATTGAGGGGGGATCTGATTGAAACGTATAAGATCCTAAAGGGATTGGACAGGCTAGATGCAGGAAGATTGTTCCCGATGTTGGGGAAGTCCAGAACGAGGGGTCACAGTTTGAGGATAGAGGGGAAGCCTTTTAGGACCGAGATTAGGAAAAACTTCTTCACACAGAGAGTGGTGAATCTGTGGAATTCTCTGCCACAGGAAACTGTTGAGGCCAGTTCATTGGCTATATTTAAGAGGGGGTTAGATATGGCCCTTGTGGCTACGGGGGTCAGGGGGTATGGAGGGAAGGCTGGGGCGGGGTTCTGAGTTGGATGATCAGCCATGATCATAATAAATGGCGGTGCAGGCTCGAAGGGCCGAATGGCCTACTCCTGCACCTTTTTTTATGTTTCTATGTAAAACAGGTTATCTGGTCAGTATCACATTGTGGTTTGTGGGAGCTTGCTGTGTTCAACTTGGCAGGTATATTTAATTACAATTGTAATTGCATTTTCAATTCACCGTGGCAGAAAAGGTTGTAAAAAGCACTATCTAAATGCAAACGCTTCTTTTCTTGAAATTAATTAATCGGACCTGATGCTTTATTGTATTCTTTGAATAACCTTTCTACTTTGTTGGTCTGGACTATGATAAGTACAATATAATTATGAAAATGAGATCAGGCTACTTTTTTGTGCCAGAAACATTTCTAACAAGGATTATAATGTAACATACTATACGTCATTGATATCATTTGAGAACTTGCATTGGTTATTAGATTTGCTTAATTGTTCCTGACTTGGGTCCCTGCTGTACATTGATGCTCATCATTCCATCTCTCCTAGACAGCTTAGTGCACATTCTTCACTTTTATGTGCTACCATGCATCAAAGGGCAAGAAGATTCCAGTTTCAAATCCTACATTGTTAGTTGGTACAAACCAAGATAAGAATGCTTATAGAATTACTGTATCACTAACAAAGTGTCAATGGGTGATGAATATAAAATCCACCCAAGACTCATGCACTTTAGTAGCAAATGTGATCATGTATATCATGAATCTCCACAGGCCTCAATCTTCAGAGGACATAGTAGAAATGCTTTGAAAATTTTACGTTGGTCAGCCTTGAAAGGAGACAACTGGAAGAGGACATTATAGAGAAGGCTCAGGTGCTTACATTTTCTCAAGAAGTAGAAGAGTTCATCCAATAATGTTTCAAACTTAAACAAGATCATAGGAAAGGAAATGCAAAGACGAGGAAATCTGCAGATGCTGGAAATTCAAGCAACACACACAAAATGCTGGTGGAACGCAGCAGGCCAGGCTGCAGCTATAAGATAAGATATAGATGCTGTCTGGCCTGCTGCATTCCACCAGCATTTTGTGTGTGTTTCTTCATAGGAAAGGAAAACTTAGATTTAAGGTAGTAAATTACAAGTTTAAAGTTGATGTGACATGCACTTCCTCACACAGAATAATAAGAGTTTGGAATGTCTTACATTGCCAGTGAGCACAAAACTCGGGGTCATTCAACAAGAAATCAAACGTTGTTGTCTTCCTGAACTAGATTTAACCCCATTCTTTGTAAGTTTAAGTGACGTAAAAGATGTGCAACTTGGACTTTTTCTTTTGAAGGGAAGGAGATGTCAGATGCTATTTTGAAGGAGAAGCAATCAAAGCCAATTATTCTGGATGTTGCAAAGTGTAAAGGGAAAGTTAAAGTATGAAGACGGGAAAGTTAAAGTATGAAACCTGGAAATTTATTAATGCCACCATTCCATCCTTACCAATCTCCGTAATGTCCTTTCTAAAGAAAGTCTGAAAATTCTGATTGCTTTGGGCCTTCTTGTATAACACTACTCTGTTTCATCACCTGGTGTTAGGGGGCAAATTTCTCAGATAGAAGTTCCTTTTCTTGTGGTTCTAAGTGCTGCAGGTAGCCCCAAAATGCCCAAAGCACAATGCAGCCAATGATCTTACAGCCACAATAAAAGTGGGGGGAAATCACAGTCCTTTAAGAGGAATGCATGCAAGCTTCTGAAGATCACTGCATGCACGAAACAGCCTCCTTGACCAAAGGACACTAAAGGCAAGAAGTTGCCATGGACATAAAAGCATAGGTTCCCTCTATAAATCTCAGCTTCTGCTTTGTAGTTTATAACCCAATGGTGAATGGTCCAATTTCAGGTCATTCACACCCGACTCCCCCCCCCACCCCAAAGATGGTCTTCTCTCACACACACTCACCCATTCACCTAGGCTCATTATCCTTTTGTTTACTTCTCCCATCCTCTCCCACACCTGAACATCGTTTTCCCCCTCATCTGGTTCCACCATCACCTAACAGCCTCTGTTAGCCCAGCCCCTCATGCTACTATATACTTGCAACCTTTCCTCCCTCTCCCCAGGCCTGATGCTGGGTCTTAACCTGAAATATCAGCATACACATTTTGCCTCCATGGAAGCTATTGTGTTCTACCTCAGTTTTATGCTCCATGAATTTCTGCTCTTCTGGCAGTGGATTTAAATGCAAAAGCCATATTAAGCAAAATTCAAGGATACCGCATTATGGTCATTGAGTCTTTTTTATCTTCTCCAACGTGGGAGTAAGTAGATAAGTGCTATATATGTGGCATATATCAACAGAGACAGGCAAGTATGGAGCTATTGTGCTTGAACCAGGATTGGTGGGTTGAGGACAGGGTCAATAACAATTCAGTGGAGATGCATATCCAGGGTTCAGATCCTCACAACCTACCGGCCTCTACATCCACCCAAAGAAGGAAGACTGTACATTAACTATAGGGACATGAAGTCCACTTATGAATATACAATCTCTGGCACCAGTACTGGCTCTCCAGAGCAGCTCAGGTCAGGGTGAGCCTTTCAGTTCGTGCTTGACCATCCCTTTATCCTACTATGGAAGACTGCTTTTTCCCTTTAACTCAACATTGTTCTCCGAAGGGTCTCGGCCTGAAACGTCGACTGCGCCTCTTCCTATAGATGCTGCTTGGCCTGCTGCGTTCACCAGCAACTTTGATGTGTGTTGATTGTTCTCATAGCTCCAGGTTCTCAATGGTAAAGTAAAACATGCACAGAACTGATGTCAATACTCCCTGTGTACATCTGACCCATGCATTGGGCTGCAATTCAGTTATTCAGTGCGCATCTGCAGGAGCCAGTCTATTTCCTGCTTCTCGCAGTAATGTAACATATAAAAATATGCATTTTGTATTCGAACTTCGACACCACAGTGTCTTTTCCAATTCTGATGTCCCAGCTCCCCTATTGCTTTCAGTGCGTCATTGTCAGTTTATGTGTCCAGCAACTTCACGGGAGTAAAAACATTTAAAACCAGAACACGGTCAAACAACTGAAATGCCATTTGCTTTTCTCTTCTTGTACAATCTGCCCTGATGATTTTCAAGAACAGAAGAGAAATGATAATAAATTTTGCTGAAGGTAATATCTTCTCAACACATGTTCAATAGATACGTATTAATCGTCTCCTGTCTGAACTGATAGAACAGTTATTTTAAAGTGCTTGTGGTTGGCACAGTAATGTAGCAGTTAGCACAGTGCCAGCCAGCGATCAAGGATTGGGTTCAAATCCATCTGCCGTCTGTAAGCAGTTTGTCCGTTCTCTCTGTGGCTGCATGGGTTTCTTCTTGGTGCCACAGTTTTCTCTTGCATTCCAAATATATATGTTAGAGCTAGTGAATTGTGGCACCGGATTTACGGGCTACCCAGCACAATCTTCGCTAGTCTGATTTGACGTCAATGATGTATTCTACCGTATGTTTCAATGTTCATATGATAACAAAGCTAAATCACCAAGGGAAGGAATGAAAGTTTTCTATTAGGCAGCCACTGCCTTCAAAACTGATGTTATTTGAAACAAAATCCTCTTTTTCACACTGATATCTGCAGTTTTGTACAGTCATAGACTATATTTCTTCTCAATGGTATTAATAACACACACAAAATGCTTGAGGAACTCAACAGGCCAGGCAGCATCTATGGAAAAAAGTACAGTCGACATTTCAGGCTGAGACCCTTTGGCAGGAATTATAGTTGATGGTTTGGGCTGAAGGGTCTCGGCCCAAAACGTAGACTGTACTTTTTTGCATAGATGCTGCCTGGCCTGCCGAGTTCCTCCAGCATTTTGTGCGTGTTGCTTGGATTTCCAGCATCTGCAGGTTTTCTCTTGTTTGTGATTAAATGTTCGCAATTGGTGTTCTGGTATCTTGCAAGTTTTACTTCATTTCCCCTATCTTTTATCCAACAGAAATCCAGATGCACAAATGCATTGACTAATTGTGCTAAGTAAATCCATCACCACTCATGTCAATCATGCAGAGCCCATGTCTCACGATTCCTCTAACTTAGATACAACTCTCATGGAAAAGAAACAATTCACTTCTGGAAAGAAATGTTTTGAAAGAAAGCACTACAAAGTAACGTCCTGCTGATTTTGATGACTGGGATAACAGCCTCTACATTGATCTGATACTGGGGTGTACCATTTACAATAAATTCACTGTTTTTTACCTCTTGATTTCTATTTATTAGGACAGGGGTCCCCAACCTTTTTTGCAACGCGGACCGGTTTATTATTGACAATATTCCTGCGGGCCGGCCAACCCGGGTGGGGGGGGGCACGCGTAGGGTTGCCAACGGACAAGAGTAGCAGTCAAATACATTGTGTTTACCCTGACAAAGACTGCAATGACCATAATGCCTTGCACGGGCACCAGTGCGCATGTGTGACTTGCGCATGCATGTACGTGCCAAATTTTTTCTACAAATTGTTTTCAGCGATTCTGTTCGGGGGGGGGCGGGCACGACCAGAATAAAGTTGATATAGTGGTTAATACACTCAATTTCGTTTCTAAAAGGGTTTATCTAACGAATTAAATATTAAACACACAGCGCATATTTTCCTCTCATGAATATAGTGGTAAGTCAATTATCAGGGGAGGACAGAGGAGCTTGAAGCAAGTGTTGAATGAACTTCCAGTAGAAGTGGTAGAGGCAGGTTCGATATTATCATTTAAAGAAAAATTGGATAGGTATATGGACAGGAAATGAATGGAGGGTTATGGGCTGAGTGCAGGTCGGTGGGACTAGGTGAGAGTAGCGTTCGGCACGGACTAGAAGGGCAGAGGTGGCCTTTTTCTGTGCTGTAATTGTTATATGGTTATATGGTTATATAGGTCACTTATAAGTCAATAGCATCATAACATTTTAAGTAACGTTTGGATATTAAACACACAGCACATATTTTCCCCATATGAACATATAAAATCATTGCAACACACCAATATCGCTGAATCAGTGGGAGCCCTGGGCTGAATACTTGTTCCCTGCAACAAGACGGTGCCATCAACGGGTGAAGGGAGACAGTGGTACTCGAAAGGGGTTCCTTATGTCCAGTCTATTCCGCAATTTAGTTTTCGTTGCATTCATTGCAGAGATATGTTGGAAATGGAAGCAACGTTTTCAGTGCTTTCGTGGCTACCTCAGGATATTCAGCCTTGACTTTGATCCAGATGCCAGCAGAGATGTTATGTCAAACATACTTTTCAGCCCATCGTCATTTGCAAGCTCGAGGAGTTGATCTCCTTCCTGCGCTGACATGGATGACGTGTGGGTAATGACCTCACGTGTATTCAAGCTCAACAATGGGCATGTCAGGGAATGAGGAAAGGTGCAGCTGACTCATATCACCAAATCATATCGTTTCCTCGTGGCCCGGTAGCATATGCTTTGCGGCCCAATACCGGTCCATGGCCGGGTGGTTGGGGACCTCTGTATTAGGAAACTTCATGTATTTTACAGCAATATGTTGAACATGATTTTGCCACCTTAGCAAAATGTGTGTCATCTGAAACAATATGATTAAGTATCCATTAATTAGACAAAAATTAAATTAAGCCCTTAATCTACATATAGCCCTGTCAATTAAATACTGCGCTAAATGTTGCCATGGTTTATTAGCGGCCTGTTTGGAATAATAAAGGGTTCTGGTAAGAATGCACCTGAATATTGTGTCTTGCAAAGAAAGTTCAGCAGACTATTTCCCAGAATGTAGAGATTCTTCTTTGAAGAGACATGAAGCAGACTAAGCCTGCATTCTCAAGAATTTAGAAGAATGAGAGGCGATATCATCAAAACTTACGACATTCTCCTCGGGCTAGATGTGCAATTGAATGTGATATGAAGGACTAGGATTCAGAAGTGAAAGATAGGAGGTGATCCATTCATGACTGCCATGAGGAGACATATCTTCACACAGAAAACAGTGAATCTTTGGAATTCGCTTTCTCAGCGGTCTAAGGAGACTCAGTTGCTCATTATATTCAAGGCCGACATCACTAATTTTGGCCAGAAGGGAAAATCAAAGGCGAGCATAATACAGCAGATTCCGGTTAATTGGGCCATTGGTTAACCAGGACAGCCGCCTATTTGGGACAACTCTTAAAAAACAAAAACTAATCGAGAAACCAGCCCGGACTCCCTTCATTTATTTGGGACACTATGCCACTATGACGGGTCTCTGTTGCCAAACAGTTTCTAACTAGTGTCAGTCATGTGTACTTGCATGGCTGTGAGGCACTATATAGACATTTCAAGCTAACAATTTTTAATCGTGTTAGCTGCACGTACTTGTGTCCAAGAAGCAGCAATTTTTGTCAGTAAGGCAACTTGGAACTGTGATTGTCATTGCAGTTTCAAGAATTCAGACTTGGAGGTGCCAAAAAAACAGCCCAAAATGAAAATGAAACAATTTCACTACTTCAGCTAGTTAGGAACTACAAAGAACTTAAAGGTATCGACAGATACCTTGTATGTAGCAATGAAAATAAAGATTTGGAGGATGCAATCATCAATAGTATTGTGTGAAGCTAGTCCATTATCTGCACTGGGTGTCTGCATTGATTTTGATCATTTACAGTCAAAAGGATGTGATGCAGATGAATTCCTCCCTTGATAAGTATTAGGAACTAATGCACAGTTTTATAGCACTGCAGTAGTATTAGTAATGCTCTAATTTGTTCTGTATTTCATTTAAATACACAACTTGTTACTCAGTTTGTCTTTTTTTTATACCTTTTAAACTATTTCTATGAAATTTGAGCTAATTGGGGCAGCCACTGAATTGGGCTAAAATGTACTGGTCCCAATATGTCCAAATTAACTGGAGTCCACTGTACATGAAAGATGGAAGTGGTGTAATGTTAAAATCCAAGCCTGATCTTATTGAACAACAAAGCAGCAGCAAGTGGCTTTGAGTGTCCTGTGGAATCGGACGCCAGTGGGGCCCCTGCCCCCTCCCTCTTCAGTCCTGATGAAGGGTCTTGGCCTGAAACGTTGACTGTTAGTTTCCACGGATGCTGCCCGACCTGCTGAATTCCTCCAGCATGTTGCACATGTTGCTTGGACCCCAAGATCCCTCTGCTCCTTCACACTGTAAAGAGTATTACCATTAATCCTATATTCTGCCATCATATTTCACCTACCAAAATGAACCACCTCACACTTATCTGGGTTGAACTACATCTGCCACTTCTCAGCCCAGTTTGGCATCCTATCGATGTCCCACTGTAACCTCTGACAGCCCTCCACACTATCCACAACACCTCCAACCTTTGTATCATCAGCAAATTTGCTAACCCATCCCTCCACTTCCTCATCCAGGTCATTGATAAAAATCACAAAGAGAAGGGGTTCCAGAACATATCCCTGAGGCACACTACTGGTTACAGACCTCCATGAAGAATATCACCTGTGCTACAACCATTCTTTGCCTTCTGTGGGCAAGCCAATTCTGGATCCACAAAGCAAAGTCCTCTTGGATGCACTTTCTCAATGAGCCTTGCATAGGGTACCTTGTCAAATGCCTTGCTGAAATCCATGTACGCTACATTTACTGCTCTACTATCATCAATGTGTTTAGTCACATTCTCAAAAAATTCAGTCAAGCTCATAAGGCATGACCTGCTTTTGACAAAGCCATGCTGACTATTCCTAATCATATTATGCCTCTCTAAATGTTCATAAATCCTGCCTCTCAGAATCTTCTTCATCAACTTACCAACCACTGAAGTAAGACTCACTGGTCTATAATTTCCTGCCTATCTCTACTCCCTTTCTTGAATAAGGGAACAACATCTGCAACCCTCCAATCCTCTGGAACCTCTCCTGTTCCCATTGATGATGCAAAGATCATCGCCAGAGGCTCAGCAATCTCCTCCCTTGCCTCCCACAGTAGCCTGGTGTACATCTCATCCGGTCCTGGTGACTTATCCAACTTGATGCTTTCCAAAAGCTCCAGCACATCCTCTTCCTTAATATCTACATGCTCAAGCTTTTCAGTTTACTGTAAGTCATCACTACAATCGCCAAGATCCTTCTCCGTAGTGAATACTGAAGCAAGGTATTCATTAAGTACCTCTGCTCTCTCCTCCGGTTCCATACACACTTCTCCACTGTCACACTTGATTGGTCCCATTCTCTCATGTCTTATCCTTTTGCTCTTCACGTACTTGTAGAATGCCTTGGGGTTTTCCTTAATCCTGTCAGCAAAGGCCTTCTCATGGCCACTTCCGGCTCTCCTAATTTTATTCTTAAGCTCCCTCCTGCTAGCCTTATAAGTTTCTAGATCTCTATCATTACCTAGTTTTTTGAATCCTTCGTAAGCTTTTCTTTTCTTCTTGACTAGATTTACAACAGCCTTTGTACACCACGGTTCTTGTACCCTACCATCATTTCCCTGTCTCATTGGAACATAGCTTTGCAGAACGCCACGCAAATATCCCCTGAACGTTTGCCACATTTCTGCCGTTAACTTCCATGAGAACATCTGTTCCCAATTTATACTTCCAAGTTCCTGTCTGATAGCTTCATATTTCTCCTTACTCCAATTAAACGTTTCCCTAACTTGTCTGTTCCTATTCCTCTGCAATGCTATGGTAAAGAAGATAGAATTGTGATCACTATCTCCAAAATGCTCTCCCACTGAGAGACCTGAGACCTGACTGGTTCATTTCCCAATACCAGATCAAGTACAGCCTCTCCTCTTGTGGGCTTATCTACATATTGTGTCAGGAAGCATTCCTGAACACACCTAACAAACTCAATCCCATCTAAACCCCTTGCTCTAGGGAAATGCCAATCAATATTGGGAAAATTAAAATCTCCCATCATGACAACCCGGTTATTATTGAATCGTTCCAGAATCTGCCTTCCTATCTGCTCTTCGATATCCCTGTTACTATTGGGTGGTCTATAAAAAACACCCAGTAGATTTATTGACCCCTTCCTGTTTCTAACTTCCACCCACAGAGACTCAGTAGATAATCCCTCCATGACCTCCTCCTTTTCTGCAGCCATGACACTATCTCTGATCAGCAGTGCCACGCCCCCACCCCTTTTGCCTCCCTCCCTCTCCTTTCTGAAACATATAAAGCCTGGCACTCAAAGTAACTATTCCTGCCCCTGAGCCATCCAAGTCTCTGTAATGGCCACAACATCACAGCTCCAAGTACTGATCCTCGCTCTAAGCTCATCTGCTTTGTTCATGATACTCCTCCCAATAAAATAGACACATCTCAATCCATCAGTCCGACCGTATCCCTTCTCTAACGCCTGCCTATTGTCTTCACCCTTTCAAATAATAGACTTTATACCCAAGTTGAAACCAAATAAATACAAACGGTATAATAAGGAAAGGATGGTCCTCATACTGACCCTTAGGGGAAACCACTGCATACTCCTCCCCAGTTAGAAAATCATTCTATGTCCCCCATCATTGTGTACCCACAGAACTACTGTATCTATAATATGATGTATTTCTGTTTTCTGATTAGGTCTGTATAGGACATCACAACCAAAGAGGATGAATTTTACAGTTTGTATGTTATATTAACATTTAATAAAATATATTCTAAATACTCAAATGTAGGACTATGGTACTAGCTACACCTCCCATCCTTGTTACTTCATTAGGTAATTCAATTGGACAGACTCAGTTTGCCTTTAATAAATACGTACTTGCTATTCTTTATTAACCCATGCTTTTCCAACTGAGAATTAGTTTTGTCTTTGAGTGTTGATAGCTTCCAGTAGTTCTCAGATCGTTGTTGTTAAACCTCCTGTATGATGGTTAGCAGAAGTATCATCCTTTCTTTTGTTTGAACTTGCTTGTGATATTTGCAATTATCCAGAGCACAGGCATTTCTTTGTATTCAAGGATTAAAAGACTGTGTCCATAGCCTCTTCTAATCCATCCTGGTGTTCCTCTGTAAATTAGAATCCTGTCCATCTGGAACCCATCTGGATTATAACGATGGAAAATGGAACAGTCAGAAACTCAAGTCTACTGAGCAAGAAAGGTTAAAACAAAAGAGAGCAAAGTTTACAACAAATGTTAGGTAAATGCCAAAAGACAAAGATAATGTAGAAATGGCAGAACACACTCAGTACAGAAAAATGTTGAAAAAATATACTGAGCAATGGTCACATAAACTTTGAGTGATTCAACTATTTAGTGTTCCGTATCTGTGTATTTTAACTACATAATATTTCTACTCACTCTCCTCAAATCCATCATTAAATTAATTCTTGTTTCTCCTCTGTTTCCATTAAAATATTGCTCTTCGGTTGTGAAGCAAAATTATGATAATTTTGTCTTCTGTCCCTAAAGGTTTCCTTTGTTTTAGTCTGTTATTACTGCCAATATTCTTCTAATAATTTTTACATGTTGTTAGAAGTTTTTAGAATTCCCTTTTTTGATACTTGCTCATCATTTCCAACCTTGTCTTTCTATTCTCTTTCATTTTTTCAAGTCTTCGGTGCTGGTTTTCCAGTCTACTCTGCAGTTGGTGATTTGCGATCTTGTTTTTAAGATAGAGTTATGTCTAAATTTTTACTGTTACATATTTCATGATAGCCTCACTAACTCTTCCTGAAAGATCTCATATTGTTCAGAAGCTACTGCCCTGTTACAGCTTTGTTTCCTCTCAGTTGATCTTAGATCCCTTTTCAATTCTCCAAAACTCTCCTTACTTAGTAGGGTGTTCACTCTTCTAATTTCCCTCTGAGCATTTCCCACAACCATCTGGAAATTAAGATAATAAAGATCTTAATTTTCATATTTTCTCCCACTTAACTAATTTCATTCACTGAACTCCAGTCTAGTGAGTTGTTTACAGAGTGATTAAAACTTTTCTACATGTACCTCAGAAATTTTTCACTCTTCTCACCTTTTGTTCTTTGGATTTTCTCACTCCTGTGCAAATAATTTCCAATGCCACTGAAATCTGACTTGAGATTGGCTGTTCTACTCTTTCTGATATTGCTAGTTGTACTCTCTGACATACATTTTAGGAACACATACATGCCCTTCTGTAGTTCATCAAGTTATTGTTCATCCTGTTCATAGTTCATGTGGGAAAAATATGTCTTAACATTTAGACTTCTTGGTATAGTGCATGGGCATTGGAAGTGAGACCAGTCAGGACCAAGACAACATATTTGATTTTAAGTTTGGGTTCAGTGTGAGGTAGGGAATTGGTTCCACTGTTTTCTGATCCACGATGGTTGAGTTTGTTCAATTTCACTAGCTGTAACAAGGTATGCTTATTAAGATTCTGCCATTGAACAATATTTGGAGCTGTTAATTGGATATGGGTGAGTAACTAAATGAAGGAACTAATGTAAGAAGTATGACATTAAGATTCTTCTGTCTAGTGCACTGTGCCATTAACCAGTTTCACTGTATTTGGTAAATCATTCAAAAGAATTTTGATATATCCTTGATTATTTGCTTGAAGTAACATTCTCCCTTCCACAAATCTGTATTGTTCAATATCATTGATAATTAAAATTGGATGTCAAATTAAAATTTTAATATATTATCAAATATTATGATGTGGAGAACTTTGAAGTTCATTAATGTTTTATGTGATCTAATAAAGTAGATTAATGACTTAATGTGAAGCTTCTCAGCTGTTGTGAAAAATGGGGTTTCATTTTAAAATATCCTTAACTATGATCCTTTGCATAAATCGTTGGCTCCTTTCCTTGGTCTCTGCTCCTAAGAGCATTTAAAATATGCCAAACTGTCAATAACAATTGGGTAAACAAGACGGGAAGGAATTAATTAAATGTATTAACCAAATGGTCACAGATTTAAATCTTTCCTTTATTTATCTATTGGATGTGGGGTCCAATATTTATTAAGCAGTATTTATTAATCATTCATTCCTGTTTTCTCTTGAGGATTTTTTTTCTAGTGAAGGGTCTCCCATAGTGTTGTTGGGTAGAGTTTAAAAGCATCAACAATGAGAAAAAGCAACATTTTTCCATCTCTGGGTGGTCTGCAACTTTGAGGAAGGCGAGTAACTGACAGCATTCTATTGCACTTGTGCTTCTGGAAGGTGAAAGTCATAGATTCGTCAAAGTGACCTTTGCAATTATTGGCAATGAAAGTTTTATGATACACACTGCAGACTGCAGACACTTTGCATTGAAGATGATGGGAGCAAATGTTATGACAGTGATTGAGGTCCCAATCCAGCAGGTTGCATTGTTCTAAAACATAGCTTGAAATACTTTGTGGTCTTAGAAAGTGACCTGTTAGCTATGAGACTGCCAGTTCCTGACCGAAGGCAATGTCCACTATGTTGCTGATGGACTTGCTGATTGTAATGCTATTTAATTGCAAAAGAAAATAGTTACACCATCCCTCTTTATGGATAGAAATTTCTTCACATTTTGCGATGTGAATATTACTTGCCACATATCAGCTGACAGCTAAACGTTGGCCTGACATGGACTGGTCCATTTTCTAAAATCAAGAATAGAAATGAATATTGTGTAATCACCACAAATATTACTGCAAATAAATTAACAAATAATAAGGTGAATATATGACATGAGTTAAAAAGTAAACAGTATAACATGGCTGACACTCCATACATGATGAAACCTGGGTCATGGCTGGGAGTTCAGTAGTCTTACAGCCTGGGGCAGAAGCTGTTCCCCATCCTAAAAGTTCTTGTCCTCATGCTACGGTACCTCCTGCCTCATGGTAGGGAGTGAAGGAGGTTATTGGACGGATGGAGAGATCACTAACAATGCTAAGGGCTCTGCATCTGCAGCGCTCCTGATAAATATCTCTAAAGAATAGCAGATGGTGCTCTCAGCAGACCTCGCATTCCTTTGCAGGGACTTGCAGTCAGTTGACTTGCAATTCCCAAACCAGATGGTCATGCAGCTGGTCAGTACACTCTCAGTGGTGGTCCTGTAAAAACTGGTTAAATGGAAGTGGAGTCGGGGGCCTCACTCACTTCAATCTCCTCAGGAAGTGGACATGCTGCTGTGTTTTCTTGACCAAAGAGGTGGTGTTGAGGATCAGGTGAGCTTGTCCGTTCCCTTTCACCATCAGATTTCTGAATGGCCCATTAACCGATGAACACTATCTCATTAATTATTTTTGAACTATTTATTTTTGTAACTTATAAACATAGGGCAGTGCTAATAAACCTGATTTTGATTCTGATGTGAATTAAGTAAAAGTTTGGGCTAGAATATTGCTCTGACAAATTACAACACTGATGCCTTTAGTCTGAGATGATAGACCTGTGCAACAACTAGCACTTAATGCTAGATATAATTCTGAACAGTGGACAGTCTTTACATCTCCCTTGACCAAACCCACTGAAATTTTGAGCACCTTTCTCACTTATATGATTTTGTTCCTTTGGCAGAATTGGTAATGTTGAATAAATATATTTAGCAACTGATAACTGTTTACAGAAAGTTTTAGTAATGTCATATCATGGCTTGAATTATCTTATTTTCATTCTTTGAGGTAGCAAAAGTGAAAGTATCAAATGAATGAATATTAACAATTATTATTATTATTATTATTATTATGTTATTATGGTTATCCTCCCAATTTGTGTTCAAAGAGAGCATAATTTTTAATGCTCAATTTTCCACCATTACAAAACTTTGTGCATGTGTCTGGATTTAATATCAAAACAAATAAGATTAATTGTACACCCATTTTAAATGTTGATTATATTCTATATATTATATGGAGTAGAGCAAATTATTTCTAATTCATCATTCACAGTACTGTGTGTTTTTTTGTTTCGATCTTCCATCAAAAGTAGTAATGGAATAGAAGCAGTGGTCATGGGATGAAATAAAGTAAAGTCATATGCTGTTTAAAATATGGAGAAGATGGCTTCCCAAGTTTTGCTTTTCCACTTTGCATTACTGTATATATTCTAAATTTCTCAGCCAATCGTATTCCTCCTGTAAGAATGGTCAAGGTCAGCAAATAAAGCAAATGGAAGTAGAGTTGGTAAATTCACAAATACACAAGTACTCTACTTAGTAGCAGTTTTTAGAGCATTAATATGCTTCAGTGCTCTTGGACCTCCAGTCCATGTATTTCCAGAGGCATCCACTCAACATTTGTGGTGCTGTGACACCCTGCTCTAATTAATCCCAGTTGAGTATGCTCAATTGCCTACATTGGCAGCCTCTCCACGCATGGGTATTTCGTGAGTGGATTCACATCAAATCTCCAGCAGCCAAATTCGCAACAAACCAATTCATATAAGCGGGGAGGATATGAATTTAACCAGGTTCATAGCACAGTAGCACTATCAATAACACATTTTCATATTATAATGATATAATTATAATGACTTCCTTTGGTGCTAATTGGAATATTGTTGTGACAGACCATTGCAGAAAACATGTTTACTGCCCACATACACCCAGTTTAAAATGTCATTTCAGCCTGGAAGAATCTCTAGGCATTACTGTTAGATTCCCCCATGGCACAACACAAGTTAAAGAACACATTAGCCTTTTTCTCTGACTGTGGTGCCTTTCTGGTGCTATTTATTTCTGATTAACTCTATCTTTTCTTTATGTCAATTAACCATAATCATGATAACCCTAGAGTACCTTTTCCCTGTACTCCTTATCCTGTCTCTCATTCTCCTACCAAGGGTTTAGGGTGATTGGTGGCTGGGGTGTAGAGGAAAGTGTAGCAAGAATCTGTAATCCCACTTATTTTTTCTAGCCTTATTCTCTTATTATCTCCTCTATGTTGGTGAGACCAGATGCAGAATGGTGGACCACTTTGCCAACCACCTTCCCTCTGTCCACACCATTACTCTGGCATGAACATTGATTTTTCTAACTTCCAGTACTTACTCTCCCCTCCCCCTCATCTCTTTTTTCCCCATTCCCCATTCTAGTTACCCTCTCTCCCTTTCTCTTATCACCTGCCCATCACTTCCCTTTCCTTCCTTCCATGGTCCACTGTCTTCTCCTATCAGACTTCCACTTTTTCATCCCTTTGCCTCTTCCACCCATCACTTCCCAGCTTCTCACTTCATCCCTCCTCCCCCACCCATTCACCTACATCGCCCCTCACCTGGTCTCACTTATCGCCTGCCAGCTTGTACTCTACCTCCTTCTTATTCTGGCTTCTGCCCTCTTCTTTTCTAGTCCTGGGGAATGGTCTCAGCCTGAAACATTGACTGTTAATTCCCCTCTATAGATGCTGCTTGGCTTGTTGAGTTACTCCAGCATTTTGTGTGTGTTGACCAAGTTTCTATCATCTGCAGACTCTCTTGCGTTTATTTTCCTATTTTCATCTGAAGCATTTTATTCCCCTTCAGCAGCATTGTTTCGATGGTTAATTGTTCTTCATGTTTTAATAAAGTCCCATTCAAATTATTTTTTTAAAGTCTGCTTGCCTCCAACTTAACTCCTCTGCCTTCCTTCTATTCAGTACTCTAAATACCTAAAACTCATTTACCGCCACAAACTGACAAACTATTCTTCCCAATCAGCGTAATGTACTTTCTAAAACATAGTGGTTCCTAGGGTAGTCATATCGGGGTGGGGGTGGGGGTTGTTAGTGGGGATAAGCACCCACTACCTACTAAATGCCCCCAAATGGTGCGCGTCTCACAGAGCCTCTGACAACCAAGTGCCGCTCTTGGTCTTCAGGCGTGGTTTAGCTACTAAAGCCCGGCGGAACTGTTTCCACTGAGAGGAGCAAGGCAAAGGCGGGCCACTGGCTCCGTAAAAGCCAGTCGCTTCGGGCAGATGAGGGCTCCTCAGCGGTGGTTGACAGCTTACCCAGAAGGGAAACTCTGATCTCAAAATTCCGCTGGTTTGCGGGGAAGGGTTCGGGATTAAACCCCAATGGAAAATCCGGAGGTAGATTCCCTAAGGCGGTCCTTCATTGAGTTCAACGCTATCTGGAAACACCTGCAACGCTATCTGGAAACACCTGCGACGCCGCTGGTGCCAAACTGTATCGGTCTCTGCCGATGCTTTGGATTCAGCAGGTACGTGGAGACGGGGAGCCTGTTACATGGGCGGCCGCTTGCTCTCCACTTCGTACTGCCCGGACTTGCTTCCTGGCTTGTTTATTGTGACGGCTGGGACTTAACATTTAGGGTCAACTCCGACCAACGGAGTCATCTATATTACAGTGAAAGCAAAGCAGAAGGGACAAATGCTGCCATCGGAGCGCCACTCAATATGCAGCAAAACCGAGCAGAATTACACTGGCTTGAGAAGTGAAATTATTACCATCTAGTTCTGCAATTGTCTTCCCTTAGATTTCAGAATCAATAAAAATCTAATAAAGGTGGAACTACTAGAAATTAAAAGAAAATCTATCAGCACTCTGACGCCAACTCAGCCAGAGAATTTACACCTGGCATCATTAAAACACGGAACACCCTTCTTCGCAACTGTATACAGATTCTTGAGCAAGACTAGGATCTTCAAGTACAACAGTTCAATAAAAGTTTTTAAAAGGGACAAACAAGATGTTTAGTGAGCCATATTATTTGTAAAAACACGTTTTCCGTATGCATACTTTTATTTTAAACATACGGTTTACCGAGAAAACTACCGAAGAATAAAGCTCGGAGAGCATTTGGGTGGAGGCTTTCGAAAGAAAGGCAGAGTTTAGTTAATGCAAGCACATCAGACTGCAGTTGTGGCAGTAAGTAATTCTAATGTCAAATGTTAAAAGACTAAGTGTAGAAATATGTGATAAAAGAGGAACGTAATGTCAAGCAGCTGAATGATGGAAAGACGGAATAGATCAGGTGTGGAATGTGAATGCTCAGGGTACAGATCACGTTCTTAAAATACATAGTTCGTGGGTCCGTGACTTTGCGGACATGTATACGATTCCCTGTTATTGTCAAGTACGATTATTGCTACGACTCTATGCATCTTCTGTTGCTTATTTTAAATCCGCACACGAAAATGTTCCCAGTAACTATGAGTCTCAGTTCTAAGTGCCGTATACTGCCTTAATGTGCACGGACTTGGGCTTGGGGAATAGAGCACCCGCATGCTGGCGATTTCAGCAAGCAGTCCGCTTAGTGAGACTCCCATGGGTTGAGCCCGCCGAAAATGTATGATCCCGTCCAGGACATTTGACCGTGCTTTTTCTCTAGAGATTAGTTCTCAGAACCAGCTGCCTCTGTATTAACGCGCCTGCAGCAACAGGTAACCAGTTTTCTCCAGAATAAGATGTTCTGTTTCATGGTGGAATTTAGCCCGTGTCGCTATGGCTAACCTTGTTCACAAGCAAAATTCTCCTTAAATGTAATGTTCGTCATTAATGCAAAAAAAAATTGGACAGGCAGTCTTACCGGAAAACGTAGCGATATTCACGATTACAGCAATTACTGCCGCTGTCGGGAATAAATCGGAAAGGAAATTATTGTTACTTCCGTTTGTTTTCCTTTCGGTATCCTATAACTTGTGAAAAACAATCCTGCAAATTTGCCCCCACGGTGATAAATGACTGGAATGCTGCAATATTAATGAGTGTCTGAAAGTCACCTTCCCCCGCCTATAGCTAGAAACATTATTCGGGGTAACTGTCCTGGCTGCTACTTTAGTCGTTGTTGGGTCACTGCTCACCCCCCGCCCGTGTAATATCCCCACCCTCGCCGCGGTGCTGCTGACTCTCTCTGTCCTTCCATTAAACGTGACCTGCCACTTCAAACCGAATCCTGACGTCACTGTGACCAGCACCTTTGACATATCTGTGTGTTTCAATTGAAACTGATCTATATAAAGGGGTTGAGCTACCAAGGCGGCGCAGACTGCCTTCAGATCCCCAGTTAACTCCGAGTGAGACCAGCCCGTTAAGCAGCGTGCTGTCTCACCGGACACAATTTACCCCTGCATCCTGCCCCGGGCTTGGCTAAAGGCAGTTCGACGGGCGAGAGCGCCGGCAGAAGAAGGTCGCCTCCGCGCGGGCGGAACAACTTGCGCCGCTCTCCCGGTTCCGGGATGTCCGCTTCTGGGGGCCCTTCGCCGTTTGGTCGCTACATGAGCTGAGATGGAGAATGATCCTTAACATGAATATCGCACAAACCGATGGAAGTTTAGGTGGCAACCGGTCCGCTCTTTCCCACTTATGGGACGATGACAACTTCACAGCCAACATTTCAAACAGGACCTTCCAAAGCCGCAGCTCGGCACACCTCAATGTGACCAGGGGAGCAGTCCTGGGGTTGGTGCTCGGGCTCTTCATGTTATTCGCCTTGGTCGGTAACATTTTAGTCATCCTCTCCGTGGCTTTCAATCGGCACTTGCAAACAACCACAAACTACTTTATCATAAACCTGGCCATTGCAGACTTGCTGTTAAGTACAACAGTGCTGCCCTTTTCCGCCACGTTGGAGATCGTGGGGTACTGGGTTTTTGGGAGGATTTTTTGCGATATTTGGGCGGCAGTCGATGTGCTCTGTTGCACCGCGTCCATTATGAGTCTGTGTGCCATCTCTATAGACCGTTATATAGGCGTCCGCTACTCCCTGCGTTACCCTTCCATCGTAACAGAGAAGAAGGCAGTGTTGGTTATAGTAGGGGTATGGGTTTTATCGATTGTTATCTCCATCGGCCCTCTTCTGGGATGGAAACAGCCTGCTCCTCCCGATGAGAAGGACTGTCAAATCACACTGGATCCTGGTTACGCTCTCTTCTCCTCTCTAGGATCGTTTTACATACCCTTAACCGTCATCCTGGTGATGTACGTTAGGGTCTACATCGTGGCCAAAAGAACTACCAGGAACCTGGAGGCTGGTGTGATGAAGGAGACTTCGGACTCCAGAGAGCTGACCCTCCGCATCCATTGCAGAAACATTCAAGACGAAGCCCTCGTCTCTAAGTCCAAAGGGCACCATCTAAGAAGTTCGCTGTCGGTGCGCCTTCTGAAGTTCTCCAGCGAAAAGAAGGCAGCAAAGACCCTTGGCATTGTAATGGGCATGTTCATCCTTTGCTGGTTACCATTCTTCATAGCCCTTCCCCTGGGTGAGTAGAAGTTAATGTAAAAAGTGACATTCCCGATTTGAGGAAATATGGTCCATTGCTGTTCGTTGAACGCTGGCGTAAATCTAAGACACCACCAGCACGTGAACTTACATAGCTGTACCGGGGCAAAAAAAAAGTTATGCAAATTGCTTAATTTTATTTATAATAATACCTTTAAGGGAGTTAAAAAGGGCCATCAACGTTTTAACGTATAGTATGGTTCGCCATGTTTTATGAATTAAATTTCATTACTTATAATTTTGAAAGTTACTACAGTCCATTAAGTTTCCAGGCAAACAGAAAATTTAAAGCTCTGAATGTTTGGTAGATTTTTTTTATTGATCCATATGATGTCCTGAATCCTCCTGTACGCGTTTTTTTTTCCTCCTCGTGTCTTGTGAAATGTTCCCGGTGGGTTATTTTTCACAGCGGGAAGCTCGCTTACTCACAAAATGGCTGCAACGGTCTTGGCTGAAACCCGAAGTGCTGCAGAGATACTTTCTCTTTGCAAGTTGTTTCAATTTGGGAAAATCGTTTTGTACATTCCTAACTAAACCTCTCTCGTCAGTTCGTTGAAGAACACCAGATTCAATAATATCTGCGATGCTAATAAAGCATGTGTTTAAAAGTTGTGAGGTTGTTATTTAAGAACGTATAAGGAATGTTTTGTAACTTCTTATTCGAAAATCTGCCTATATTAAAATAAATGAATGAATATTCCGACAGCAATATTCATTCTTATTTGTATCTGAGATCTTGGAACTTTTCTCTGTAAATAGAGGAAGGATTGCCGCCAATAAAGCAGCAATTTCATAAACAGGGTAAAACTGGACGAGTTGTATTAACGATTTTTGGCGGAAAGACTGGAGTGAATTATTAAAATGCTCACAAGAAAAACTTCAATCTAACGCAGTGCAAAACTAAAGATCGGGATACCATTTATTCGCATTAAGTAGTCTTCAATTTCATGCTCTCCATCTGGAATGTATTCTTAAACAGTTTTTTGTCATATATTCTTAATACTCGTTATATTCTTAACCAATTACAGTATTTTCACAGTGATTGTTTATATTAGTGGTGAGGAATTCTAAACAGACAAAGTTGCTGAATCGTTCATATTAGGGACAATTCAATGTTCGTGGTTAATAAGAATCGAAATAAACTTTAAATTTAGTATTTCGGAAATACATGATCACTAAACTATGGTTAGTCTCATTCTTAAAGATGGTAACTTAATATTATTTCAATTAAATTTTTTTTTAAATCCAATAGATTGTCAAGAGGGCACTTCGTCAAACTGGAAGCAGTATATAGATGTTCCAGACTTCTGATACTGCGTTCATAAATACACTTCTAGCACCGCACTTAGCCGCCGCGCGCTGTTAAAACGCTACTACAGAACTGAGTCAGATTTCTTCTGAAAATTAGACTCGATCTTCAGCAAAGGATTTTTCTTTTCCTTTCCCGTTCCCCTGTTTTTCCCTTATCACTGTTAACAGTACAAAACATACATCGTGTCACCCTCCGTTTCTACTGCACGAGTCACTGGTTGTGACAGAATACACGTTTCTGCGTAGGGACGAGCATAGCTAGAAGTCATCAATGGTCACCCAGAAATTCGGAGGAAATATTCTGGAACAGTGGCTAAAGCAAATGGTATTCGCTGGTACATGCGATAGATTCAGAGGATAGATACAGTACTAGTATGGGTGGGTAGGTTGAATGGGCTGTTATTATACTGAATATTTTACATAATCCTATGTAATACTTAATCTTTGCTCCCTGTTCAACCATGAGTTGCATCTTCTTCATCGAAATATTCTGTCCCTTCAAAATTCCCTCTCTCAGAATCTCCAATTTGAGTGGTCAGATACCTCCAAAACCCCCTCTCTTGGTGAGCAGCACTGAAGTTTCAATATCACTGTTTCTTCCATTCACTTTTGGTCTGTCTCCCTGAAAGAAAAGTTGGGTTGCTCAGATTGACATGATTACCCTTAAAGACCTCTTTTCAGCTCACTCATTGTGGATTCTGTGCCTGGACGATACTCTAGAAAGATTAAATAATGAATAGACAGGGTGGATGTGGGAAGTTGAAGAACAGAAGAAGTACTTTTGCATGTGCTACTCAGATTCAGATTAGTTTATCACACGTACATCAAGACATATACCCAAGGATGTGCTGGGACAGCCCTCCAGTGTCACTACGTATTCTGGTGCCAACATAGTATGCCCACAATGTTTAGCAGAATGACACAAAGCACAACAAAACAGGATATACTGTACCAAGCAACAAAGCAACAACATCCCTACCGTGCTCCCACCCACCTACCCACATACAAATACAGTCCTCTAACCTCGGGATAGGCCGTCATGGGTTCGCAGACACTGGGCCCAGACTTCGCCAGCGGAATCACAGAGATTTCTAGACTCTGCCTGTTTGCAGATTTGAGACTGGGCTTCGATCTGGACCTTCAATTGACCTTCGGGCTTCAATCAGCCTATTCTTGGGTGGGGTTGGGTGGGGAAATGGAATAAATGTCCATGCAAAGGATAAGGACATATGAAAATTTAGCCTTCAAAAGACATTGGATACAGGGCAATTGAAATTTTCAAGATTCTGAGTTATTTATGTAGGGTCAGCAAACAAGTGGATAAATAGGGTTGAGAAATGGGACAACCCTGAGTCACAAACTAGAAAGAATCTGCAGATGCTGGAAATCCAAGCAACACACACAAAACGCTGGAGGAACTCAGCAGGCCAGGCAGCATGTATGGTAAAGAGTGCAGTTGACATTTCAGGCCAAGTCCTGGACTCGACCCAAAATGTCGACTGTACTCTTTTGCATAGATGCTGCCTGTCCTGTTAAGTTCCTCCAGCATTTTGTGTGTGTAATCCTGAGTCACCTGTTTTAGCTGGAGAAGACGTAGAAGCTACTTAGTCCCTTTACGCTCCTGTGGGAAGAATTGAATTATTTTAACTTTCTGCATGATATATTATGTTCATTAAACCTGTGTCTCAGACAAGGCATTCTACTGAATAACATGAATCAAAAAGATTTGAAAATGGTTAGTTGCTAGTCAATCCACAAATTCAGCCATTTGTAGCTACCTGGGAAATTTAATTTACAGAGATTATTCAGGCCCTCCGTTGGTCAGCGATGTTGCATTCCAGCTGTCTGTGTGTTACAGAACCCAGGCCAAATAATATTGAAAGCAAGCTATTGCCCGTGCAGCAGACTGCCCCTCTCCAGGCAGCTGATGAATCCAAAGGAACAGCAGAGACCGGTACAGTTTGGCATCAGTGGCATCGCAGGAGTTGCCAGTCAGTATTGAACTCGGCATAGGACTGCCTTAGGGACTCCAGCTCTGGATTTTCCCTCTGGGTTTACTCCAAAAGCTTTCCCCATGAGTAGGTGTAGCCACAAGCTAGCGGAGGTTTGAGGCCAGAGTTCTTCTCCTACCAGTGAGCTATCAACAGCGCTGACAAGCCCCAACTGCCCAAAGCAATTGATTTTATGGTGCCAGTAACCACCCTTGCCCCTTCCACCTGCCAATAGAAACAGTCCCCCTGGGCTTAGTAGCTAAGCCACATGTGAAGGCCAGGAGCTGGACTTGGTTGTTGTAAGTTATTTGAGATGCATGCTGTTGGGAGCAATCAACAGGTGGTGGGAGTTTATCCCCAATACAACCCCCCCCCCCCAGCTATAACCACCTCAGGGAACCATGGAGACCATTATTGAATTATCTTTGGATCTGGTACAAAAATCCTAGAACGTGTAGGGGCAACTTTCCTGCAGTTCAGCATTGCCAGTAGACAAGTAGTATTGTACTCTATATCCTGTCAGAATTTTGACTGATAATGTCAATATAACGCAACAGAGATAGCTCTGAATGCATTGCTTTCAACTCTGTATAGTAAACTCATTCACTGTGTCAGTCAATGTCACCTTGGATCCCATCATTAAGATAAGTTTTACTCTGTAACCAATAGAGTGAGCAGAGGTTTAGGAAAATTAAAGTGAAAATTCGAACAACCAAACAATACACACCATTCACACAACAGAATATTTGTGTAATTTCTTCTATCAACATTGGACTTGCAAAATATTTTCACCATTGTTATTGTTTGAATGCAAGGGAACAATTACAATTACTAATACTTTCCTTACTGCAATGCATAACAGTTAATGCAAACATAGGCACCATCTCCCCTCATTTTCATTCCATTGTGGTGCTGTGAAGTGGCTGTTTTCTATTCGCTGTTTATTCAATAATCTAGTGGAAATGTTCTGGCAGACTAAAAATTGGTTCCAGACTTTAAAAAGAGAAAAAAATCAGTGATATGCAAAATAATATGTTTATGTTTTTTTTTGTGGAAATACAGCAGCATAGAATGGTCATAACACTGAAGGAGGCTATTTGGCCCATTGTCTAGGCTGGTTTTCCACCAGAACAATATGCTAGTTCTAAATTCCAGCCTCTTTTCTAGACCATGAACTTATTTCCTCACAGTATATGTATCCAGTGCGTTCCTGAGGGTCTCACTTGAACCTGGCTCAGCATATGCTCAGGCAGTTAATTCCAGATTTCAACTCCAGCTGGATAGAAAGCTGCTCCACTGTCATTCTCAATTCTCTACCCGTTTAGTTTGTGACAGCAATTTCTGGTACCCAGCTTCTCCACTAGGACCATTTTTGTTTGTTTTTTTTTTCTGGAGCCTTCACATCGTTCCTATAATATGATGATCAGAACTGAACACAATACTCCAGCAGAGCTCAGCCAGTGTTGTAGAAAGGTTCAGCATATCTTCCATGCATTTATGCTATATATCTGTACCCATAAAACCTGGAATTGCGTACACTCAATGACTCGTGCATCCATGCCCAATGTTGCTTGTTCCTGTGTCCCTTTTAGAACTGTAGTATTTATTCTATACCACCTCTCTTCATTTTTCGTACCAAACTACACGTTAAACTTCATTTGTCACACATTTGCCCAATCTGTTTCATATCTTGTTGCAGTTTTATAGCTGTATTCTTTGCAGTTCATACACTGCCATATTAATGTCATCTGCAAGTTTAGAAATTAGCCTACATTCCTAAGTCTAAGTCATTTAATATCCATGCCTGAGGAATATCACTATTCACATTCTTCCATTCCAAAATCATCCATTCATTTCAGCCCTCTGTTATCTGTTCCTGAGCCATTTTCGTATCCATCCTTTCTTCATTTCACGTGCTTCAAATTTGCTCTTGTCCGTTATATGGCACCATATCAAAGGCCTTCTGGAGGTTCGTGAGTATTGCATCAACCACATTATTCTCATCTGTTTTATCCATTAGTTCACCAAAAATGGTCTATCGCATTTGTTAGTCATGATTTGCCCCTAACAATCCTTAATTAATTTATTTTCTTCCAGGTAGCTATTAATCCTGTCTCAGATCAATGTTTCCCACTAAAGTTAGACAGACTGGCCTGTTTTTGCTGTGCCTATCTCTGCTCCCTTTGATAAGCAACATTTTATAACACATTAATTGTTTAATGAATAAATCAGCATCAAGACTGTATTAGAATGTAATTTAATTCAAACTAAGTGTTCTAGAAATGAAGGGTAATTTCATTGGGTCTGTACATTTCAAGTACACAAATGCCACCTTCACCCAAGCTCAAGGCAACTTAGTGTTCAGTTAGTAAAGGAATAGGTACTTCAAGATTAAATAACTTTGACTGTAATATTATACAAAATACAGCATTTCTGCAGAATATATCTTCATAGAAACATAGAAACATAGAAAACATAGAAAATAGGTGCAGGAGTAGGCCATTCGGCCCTTCGAGCCTGCACCGCCATTTATTATGATCATGGCTGATCATCCAACTCAGAACCCAGCCTTCCCTCCATACCCCCTGAACCCTGTAGCCACAAGGGCCATATCTAACTTCCTTTTAAACATAGCTAATGAACTGGCCTCAACAGTTTGCTGTGGCAGAGAATTCCACAGATTCACCACTCTCTGTGTGAAGAAGTTTTTCCTAATCTCGGTCCTAAAAGGCTTCCCCTCTATCCTCAAACTGTGACCCCTCGTTCTGGACCTCCCCAACATCGGGAACAATCTTCCCGCATCTAGCCTGTCCAATCCCTTTAGGATCTTATACGTTTCAATCAGATTCCCTCTCAATCTTCTAAATTCCAACGAGTACAAGCCCAGTTCATCCAGTCTTTCTTCATATGAAAGACCTGCCATCCCAGGAATCAATCTGGTGAACCTTCTTTGTACTCCCTCTATGGCAAGAATGTCTTTCCTCAGATTAGGGGACCAAAACTGCACACAATACTCCAGGTGTGGTCTCACCAAGGCCTTGTACAACTGCAGTAGTACCTCCCTGCTCCTGTACTCGAATCCTCTCGCTATAAATGCCAGCATACCGTTCGCCTTTTTCACCGCCTGCTGTACCTGCATGCCCACTTTCAATGACTGGTGTATAATGACACCCAGGTCTCGTTGCACCTCCCCTTTTCCTAATCGGCCACCATTCAGATAATAATCTGTTTTCCTATTTTTGCCACCAAAGTGGATAACTTCACATTTATCCACATTAAATTGCATCTGCCATGAGTTTGCCCACTCACCCAACCTATCCAAGTCACCCTGCATCCTCTTAGCATCCTCCTCACTGCTAACACTGCCACCCAGCTTCGTGTCATCCGCAAACTTGGAGATGCTGCATTTAATTCCCTCATCCAAGTCATTAATATATATTGTAAACAACTGGGGTCCCAGCACTGAGCCTTGCGGTACCCCACTAGTCACCGCCTGCCATTCTGAAAAGGTCCCGTTTATTCCCACTCTTTGCTTCCTGTCTGCTAACCAATTCTCCACCCACACCAATACCTTACCCCCAATACTGTGTGCTTTAAGTTTGCACACTAATCTCCTGTGTGGGACCTTGTCAAAAGCCTTTTGAAAATCCAAATATACCACATCCACTGGTTCTCCCCTATCCACTCTACTAGTTACATCCTCAAAAAATTCTATGAGATTCGTCAGACATGATTTTCCTTTCACAAATCCATGCTGACTTTGTCCAATCATTTCACCGCTTTCCAAATGTGCTGTTATCACATCCTTGATAACTGACTCCAGCAGTTTCCCCACCACCGACGTTAGGCTAACCGGCCTATAATTCCCCGGTTTCTCTCTCCCTCCTTTTTTAAAAAGTGGGGTTACATTAGCCACCCTCCAATCCTCAGGAACTAGTCCAGAATCTAACGAGTTTTGAAAAATTATCACTAATGCATCCACTATTTCTTGGGCTACTTCCTTAAGCACTCTGGGATGCAGACCATCTGGCCCTGGGGATTTATCTGCCTTCAATCCCTTCAATTTACCTAACACCACTTCCCTACTAACATGTATTTCGCTCAGTTCCTCCATCTCACTGGACCCTCTGTCCCTTACTATTTCTGGAAGATTATTTATGTCCTCCTTAGTGAAGACAGAACCAAAGTAATTATTCAATTGGTCTACCATGTCCTTGCTCCCCATAATTCACCGACCTCCCACTCAATAACCTATGAACAATTTTTCACGCCTGTCATGCTTTAATGCTGTTACACATTGACAAGCATATCAAAGGTTTCCACGGTTGCTTTAATTAGAATGCATTCACCCTTTCATTAAATCTTATTAAACATTCAAATCATTTCCGATAGGAATTTCTCCCAAACGGTGACACATATTGTTTGTCCTTCATGCTTAATTATGCATGATACTTAATTCATTACAGTCAGTTGCCTAAGGTAAATATATAATTCTGGGTACCTAATGATGATGCACTAATTTACAAAGACCATCTTGGCATTAGCAATTAATCTACGGCTACAAATTGATAAATTGGACATTTGGGGCCACCTCCTTCGTCTAATTGGTAATTAAGAATTCAGCAGCAGTTTCTTTACCGAGAGAGTGACTAAGATTTGGAAATCAAGTAATCTATTTGTGCTGCCAAGGAGTCCCAGTCCCGAAACATTAATTGTTTCTCTCGCTACCTGGCCTGCTGAGTGTTTCCAGCATTTCAGTTTCAGAATTAGAATTAGGTTCTTATCAGTGACATATGGCATGAAATTTGTGAGTGTACCTACTCCTCGATGGTGATAATGTGAAGAGGGGATGTTCCAGGTGGTGAGGGTCTTTAATGATGGATGATGCCTTCCTGAGACACCACCTCTTGGAGGCATCCTCGGTGGTAAGGAGGATTGTGTTTGTTTTGAAGCTAGCTCAGTGTACAACCCTCTGCAGCCTCTTACAATCCTATGCATCAAAGGCTCCTTACCCAGCTGTCAGTATGCTCTCTGAAATTTGCAAGAGTCATTGGAGACATAACAAACAGGCTCAAAGCAGAGCTTGTGGCATGCCTTCATCATGATTACGTCAATGTGTGAAGCCCAAGCTAGATCCTCACTGATGTTGACACCTAAGAAATTAAAGCTGCTTGTCTTTCCCACCACTGACGCCTCAAGAGGAACTGGTGTGTTCTCCTGACTTCCCACTTTTTGAAGTCCACCATCAATCCCTTGGTCTTGCTGACACTGAGTGTAAGGCTGTGTGGCGATGCCACTCAGTTAGTAGATCTATCTATCTCTCTCCTGTACACCTACTTGTCACCATTTGAAATTCACAGTTCAAAGGTTCAAAGGTTCATTTATTATCAAAGTTTACAGCTCTGAAATTCCTCTTCTCCAGATAGCCATGAAACCAAGATAGAAAAGAAAAGATCATCAACTCCCAAATCCCTCCTCGCCACACAAAAAAACAGAACAGGCACATCGACCCCCTAAACCTCCTACCCCTCAACACACACAAAAAAAATGAGAAAGATCGGGCAAAAAGCACAGAATACAAAAAAAACATAAAACTGAAGAAAGTCCACATCCAAAAAGCAGAAAACCTGGCGACTTTCTCCCTCTCCATAGCAGAGCGATCTGACCGGTGATAAAAGGCAGTTTCCCCTCTCAGTGCAGAGCAATCTCACTGGCAATAAAAAGACAATCTCCCCCCTCCATATAAGCTGTGCCTATTCACATATCCATGAGTGTAGACAACTATAGAGCAGAGAACTAAGCATGTATCCCTGAAGTACACCTGTATTGATTGTCAGTGAGGAGATGTTATTATGAAACAGCACTGACAGTGGTCTCCCAATACAGGAAGTCGAGGATCCAGTTGCAGAGGGAGGTGCAAAGGCCCAGGTTTTGAAGCTTGCTTATTAGTACTGAGGGAATGATGGTGTTGAATCCTGAGTTGAAATCAATAAATGGCAGACTGACTTACGTTTTGCTATTGTCATTGTGCTCCAAAGCTGAGTGGAGAGCCACTTCCTGTTTTATCTAAGATTTGAAACTTACTACTTGGCAGAATGGTTGACTGAATATTATGAATGCTGTTACGCAGAAGCTAGTTACATATACCAAGGAATCCTTGGACTAAGAAATTGAGAAAGAAAGGCAAGTTGGAATACGAGAGTAGACTGGCAAGAACTTAAAATGGACTCAAGAGCGTTTACAGCTATGTAGAAAACAAAAGATTAATGAGAACTAGCATGTATCCTGACACATAGAGGCAGGAGGATTTATAATGGAAAAGATGAAAATGGCAGAGCAATTCTCAGCGCCTGTCTTCCAAGTAAGAGATGTAAAAATGATTTCAGAGGTTCAAGAGCCTGATGAGAATGTACAAGAGAAAGAACCAAGTATTAGTCAAAAACTAAGGCCAGAAACGTGGTGAGCTTGAAAGCTGATAAATCCCGTGAACTTAATGATTCGCATCCCTGAATTTTGAAAGAGATGCCTTTGGAGGTAGTGGATGCTACATCTATCATCTTATAAAGTGAGGGCTAACTCTCTTAGTACATGAATATTCCAGCTACTGATAGAAACTATTCTACATAATTCACAAACACTGTTACTGAGTTGTGTTCACTTTAAGAGACGTTGTCTGACGTAATGATATCAGTGTAAGGAGATTGTAAGATGAAGTCAAGGGCTGCAGCTTTAGTTTAGCGCATAAAATGACTCTTGTGTGTGTTATTCACAAAATCCTACACTGGTGACCCCAATGCTCTCAGACGATTCCAGACTTACTCAATGACACGTTGACCAACACAGTTGCTTTCCAGCTGCCTGAGTTTTGGGAGCAGCATGCTACTGCATAGTTTGCACAAATAGAAGCCCAGAAATCACTGTGGACAATACTAACTTTTACTACTTCATAACATTGCTAAGTGGTTCCACTGTAACCAGAGTGGTGAGTCTACTAGAAGACCCCCTCGCACGTGATAAACATGTCTCTCAGAAAGCTCACCTAGAACTGATTTTTGGACTGTCTGTGTCCGAGCATGCTGAACTGTTGCTCTCCTTCTCCAGCCTGGGTGACCCTGGGCCTTCAGAGGTAATGGACCACATGGTATCTCTTCTGAGCAATCACCATCCTTGTTACATTTTTGAAGAACTCTTTATGCCTGATCATGTTCGCAGAGCCTTCGCTAATGCACCCGTGAAGGACTATAGGGAGCTTTGCTAAGATGGTCAATAGTCTACACTCAGCCAGGCAGACTGTCTCGCCCCCTCCTCCTTTCCCTGTCTCAATAAGCCCTGTCAGCGGAGCCTCCAGCAGACTCGCGCCCATGGCTCTGAACCAGACAATGCCGAGTCAATGGCTTTACCGCGCACACTTCTGCACGAACAGTAAAAAGTGCCGACCATTGCACAGCTTTGACATCTCTGGCTCATCAGAATGTCGGAGGCCTGTCCACACTGTCGGTCCCAGCTGCCAGAGTCGTCTATTGTTCATTACAGACACTCTTTCAGGGTGCCAGTTCCTTGTGACTCGTGCGCTGGAGGATGCCAACGGCAGCAGGATCCAGACTTATGGGACACGACTCATGGCACTTGGCGTCAGTGGATGACGCTACACATTGGACTTCTGTCTTGGCGAAAATTGCTAGTCCTCCGCTCAGTGCCGAAGGGCTGTTAGTAGATCTTAAGAACTGCCAGCTTTTGGACGCAAAGGACTTTGGGTCCATACACTGTATCCCCAGTAAGTTCCCCACAACAACTCTGTTTCTAGTCAATGCACCACCACATGTGAATTCACTCGCCTGTTGGACCAATTCCGAAACCTCACCGAGCCCCACATATTCCATGACTGTCACAGAGCTTTGGGTCGAGCACCAAATTCCCACAACCGGCTCACTGGTCCACGCCCATGGAAATAGACTGGACTGAGAAAATCTGGCCACCGTGAAGAGTGGGTTTGCTAACATGAAAATGCTTGGCATTGTAGACGGGTCAAATAGCCCTTGGGGTTCACCCCTCCACATGGTCCCTAAACCCGATGGCGGTTGTCATCCATACGGCAATTATTACGAGGCCTCCATGTCTGATTGTTACCCCATCTCATACTGTATGTTCAAGACTGTTTGGCATGCTTAGCCGGAAAGATAATTTTTTCTAAAGTGGACTTAGATAGGGGTCACCATTAGGTGCCCGTATGCACTGAGGACATTGCCAAAACTGTTATTATAACACTTTCTGAGTTATCTGAGTTTTTGCGTATGCTGTTTGGCATGAAAAATGCAGCAGAGACTTTCCAGCGACTAATGAAGTCTGTGTTAAAAGACTTAGAATTTTCTTTTTCTTTACCTAGATGACATACCTGTCACCAGCGCATCCAAAACCAGACACTTATCACATGTTCACACATATTTCAAGCACTTAAGCCAACATGGCCTGATTATTAAACCTGCTAAATGCCAGCCTGGCTTGTCTATTATTGATTTTCTCAGCACCAGCTTCTCCACAGAAGGTGCAAACCCTCTGCCATCAAAAGTTGTCACTGCTATGGACTTGCCACTGCCCCGCACTACCAAAGCACTACAAGACTATTTTTTTAGGTATGGTGGATTTCTATCACCATTTCATTCGTAAGCTGCTGAATTTATGCTCCCCTTGTATACTGACCCTAAAGGCAGTGCCCCTAATTGCATACTTGAGTGGTCAGTGGACGTGACCAGAGCATTCGATGACACTAAATGAGCTCTTTTGAACGCAACCCAACTGGCGCACCCACCACTCAATGCGCCTATAGCAGTCACTACTGATGTCTCGGACTACGCTGTGGGTACTGCGCAAGAACAGCTGCTTGGAGGTATGTGGCAGCTGCCCACCTTCTTCATCCAGCAGCTTGACCTTTGACCACGACCTTCTCAGTCTCTATGTGGCTGTTTGCCATTCTTATTTTCGACTGAAGGGTGGCATTTCACAGCATTCATTGACCACAAACCCCTTTGTGCACATGATGGCTTAAACACTGATGACAACATTACACTGATTGGTCTAATCTCAAATAATAATGAGGCAGCCTACAGAGAAGAAGTCATCACCCTGAGACAGTGGTGTCAAGAAAACAACTTCTCCCTGAATGTCACAAAAACACAGGAGCTGGTTGTGGACTACAGGAGGAATGGAGACAGGCTAACCCCTATTGACATCAATGGATCTGGGGTTAAGAGGGTGAACAGCTTTAAGTTCCTCGGCATACACATCACTGAGGATCTCACGTATTCTGTACATACCGGCTGTGTGGTGAAAAAGGCACAACAATGCCTCTTTCACCTCAGACGATTGAAGAAGTTTGGTATGGGCCCCCAAATCCTAAGAACTTTGTACAGGGGCACAATTGAGAGCATCCTGACTGACTGCATCACTGCCTGGTATGGAAATTGTACTTCCCTCAATCGCAGGACTCTGCAGAGAGTGGTGTGGACAGCCCAGCGCATCTGTAGATGTAACTTCCCACTATTCAGGACATTTACAAGGACAGGTGCATAAAATGGGCCTGAAGGATCTTTGGGGGCCCAAGTCACCCCAACCACAATCTGTTCCAGCTGCTACCATCCGGGAAATGGTACCACAGCATAAAAGCCAGGACCAACAGGCTCTGGGACAGCTTCTTCCACCAGGCCATCAGACTGATGCTGACACAATTGTATTTCTACGTTATATTGACCATCCTGTTGTACATACTATTTATTATAAATTACTATAAACTGAACATTGCACATTTAGACGGAGACGTAACATAAAGATTTTTACTCCTCATGTATGTGAAGGATGTAAATAATAAAGTCAATTCAATTCAATCAGCTTCTTGGTCTGCATGGCTTTGTCACCACCTGGTCTATATTTCAGAATTCGCAGCTGATATGTAGCACATTGAAGGGGAAAATAATGCTGTGGCGGATTGCCTTTCCCAGCCGCCATCATTTCCGTACACGGGGTTGACTATGCCGGCATGGCAGCTGACCAAGCTAGCAACCCAGAGCTCCAGGCTTACAGAACAGCAGTCACAGCCTGCATTTGGCTGATGTCAAGTTCGGGGATGCTGGAGTTTCTGTCCTGTGCGATATCTGGACCTGTCACCCTACCCCATAGTGCCTGCAAACTGGAGGCATAATGTTTTTAACTGCGTTCATGGTGTCTCGCATCCCAACGGAAGGTTTCACAGAAACTGGTTGCATTAGAGTTTGTGTGGTACGGCCTTAGGAAGCCCTTGCGAGACTAGAATGTGTTGTGCATTAGCGGGCAAAAATTAACAGTCACATTCAGGCACCAATTGCCAGCTTTCAAGGTCCCTGAGCGATGGTTTGACCATGTCAATGTGGACCTAATTGATCTTCTCCCCCCCATGGTTTCATGCATCTCTTTACTAGGGTGAACTGTACCACCAGGTGGCCAGACATTGTCCCCCTAGTGTCGATGGTAGCTGCGGACATGGCTCGGGCATTCATCAACACCGGGGTTGCTCAGTTTGGCACCCCATCTAATATTTCCTCTGACTGTGGTCCCCAATTCAAGTCAGATCTCTGGGCTACATGAGGCCAGAACCTCGGCGTTAAATTACATCACACCATGGCGTATCACCCGCAGTCCAATGGCTTGTGTGAGCAGTTTCACCATTCCTTTAAACACTGTTCTGAGAGAGGAACGTCGACTCAGACCATGAGAGGCCTGCGTCGGGCATTTTCATGCTTTACAAGGCACAGATTGGAAGTCTGTGTGGGGCACCACTCCCCGCACAGACACTAGAGCAATGTGTGGTTAAGTGCCTTGCTCAAGGACACAGACACACTACCACAGCTGAGGCTCATCTCCCGTGGATCCTGTTGGGGCTCAGAATGGTTCCAAAAGAGGACCTGCAGCCCCCAACAGTTGAGTTGATATAATGGCAGCCACTACAGATGCCATGTGGTTTTATTCCTGATGCCATGACTACCTGGTCAGCACCTCCACCCTCCTCAGTAAACTCAAATCTTTTACATCTCTTCCTACTTCCCATCATGGCGTTCAGCACTCTGGAGTTCCAACTGATCTACGCTCTACCACGATCATTTTAGTCACCATGATGCACAGCAACACCCCTTATGATGGCCTGTTCCACATTTTGGAGCAGAGTGAGAAGTCTTTTATTGTAGATAGGAAGGGTAAACCTGAATGTGTTGACGCGGATTCTGAAGCTGGTTAACTCTTCTTCGATCTGTGCTAGTCATTCACTGATTCAATTTAAAATTGTAAATTGTTACCATTTGACGAAGGAGAGATTGTCTAAAATATTCCCTAATGTTGGTAGTTATTGTGATAGATGTAAAACTGAGACAGCTACACTGACACACATGTTTTGGTCTTGTTCTATACTGGAACAGTTCTGGAATTAAGTTTTTTCGACAAATTCTAAAACACTTAAAATTAATTTGCAACCTAACAAATTAACTGTGCTTTTTGGAATAATTCCTCAAAATATCCATGGTATCTCTGTGTCTGACCAACATGTTATTGCATTTGTTACATTGATAGCTAAGCAGGCCATTTTGTTGAAGTGGAAGGATACATCAGCTCCCACTTTGTCACAATGTTTCTCTTAAGTAATGCTATGTCTTAGTTTGGAGAAAATTAGAAGTCGAACCTTTGAACCTATATTTGATTTTGAGAAAAGATGGGGTTCATTTGCTCGTTATTATCACTTGAGTTAATTGATAGATTTCCTCCACGATCTAATTGTAAATTTTTGGTACATTTTTTTTCTTGCTGGCAGTTTGATGTTTATCTTTAGAAGCTTTTTGTATGACAAATAGCTCCAGGGTTGAACACCTGATGGGTTTTTTCCCCACTTTTTCTTGCTTAGTAGGGTTTTTTTTTACTATCACCAAAAATTTTTCAATCTTTAAAATAATGGGGTTTTTTCTTGAGACATTGTAAGTGTTACTTACTTCGATGTACTCATGTTAATTTTGGATAATAATAATAATAAAAAAAAGATTTGAAAAGAAACCTGAATGTGTTTCTGTAGATCACCTTAAACCAGCCCTCCAAGACCTGGATGGTTCCACTACCATACCCCCTGCATCACGACATGACCATGTGGTTGTCAGCACACCTCTGGACAAGCCAGATGCCTAACCAAGGCACATAGGACCCAAGCTGGGCAGCTCGAATGAGCTCCAGACAGACTCACAATGCTGGCTTTGGTGAACTCTAGGGGTGCCTGTGTAGGCTGATGTAATTGGTGACAGATGACACATACTTTTCATAATAGGAACTGTTCTACATAATTCACAAACACTGTCATTGAGTTGTGTTCACTTTAAGAGATGGTGTCTGATGTAATGACATGCCTAAAGAGACTGCTTTTGGTTTGTTCGTAATGGAAGTAAAGTGCTGCGCCTTTTGTTAAGCACATAAAACTTCTCTGGCATGTCTTATTCACAAAATCCTACACCTGTGATAATATCAGTCTGCTCTAAGGACTTCCCTGAACTTGGTTACAATAGTGCACATAAACTGGCTGTAGTTGCCTGGCTTGGTGCAGGCTGATTAACATAACCCCATTATCTAATGTTTGGCTGCTGCATATGCAACACCTTATGAACTTTTCTAACTGTATCTCTTAGCAGCCCACCTCTGTTGTGCGTCAGCTCCACAGACAGTACTGTTCATTAACAAATGTGTCCTTTTAACTTCAAATTCATTACTGCTTGCAATTTACATTAAGAACTGAAGACTGGTTCTCCTTTGAATTAATATATGATATATCCACATAATTTCATAACTCCTCAACAAGCCCAAACTGGGTTGATCTTAGAGTTTACCCAGCTGATTTGCACAAGCAACTACCCACCAACAGAGACAAGGGGATATGGGGGACCTCCAACCCCTAGGAAGCCCCAAAATTCTGTCATCTTACTCCCACTATTCTACCCTCTTCATCCTGCTCCATCAATTTGATCATTCAGTGTCACTTCTCAACCCAGTGTACCAATGAGAAGGTAGTGCAGGAGCAGCCCCTGTACCTGTCCTCGAGTATGTGGCACAGAATCGTTGCAGTAAGATCGAGTACAGACTGCTAGTTGGAGCACTGGATCAATTCACATTTGTTTCTTTTAATTTATTTTCTCTTTGCAAAGGATCAGCATTTTGAATGAAGTCAAGACCCAGCATTCTGATAGCCAGGCTCTCACAGGCTTTATATGACTTGTATAATGGATAAAAACATACTCCACGTGATGCTAGTGGTCAAATATCCAGTAAGTGTATACAGCTAATCATAAACACAAGAGATTCTGCTGGACAGAATAACATACACTACTCTATCCAGTTAATATATTTCCCCAACTGCCAAACAGCGAGACAATCCCCAATAGCTCTTTTCCCTACTTTTTCACATCTCACCTTCATCTACATTCCACTTACAAAATATTGGCAGGCATTGTAAAGATTTTATGGTGAGTATTGAATGCCTTGTGCTCAACTTTTACTTCACAAAAGAATTTAGCAAATAAAATAACTTTTTAAGACATCTTTCAACAAAGTGTTGCAAAGAGAAGATTTATTAATTCATTTATTGATTGTTTAAAATCTTTTTGTTTCAGAGCATAAATTCTATTTAAGACAGATTGCAGTCCATTTGAAATGACCCTGAAGTGGTGGCAATGAATAGCTGAGATGTGTGTGTGTGTTTGCATACAACACTGAAATAGCATACAGCTGTCAAAGGGAGAAGGTGCTGTGCCATGTAAGCCAATATTAAGCAGCACTAATTTGTGTAAGCCTTAAATCGGTTTGTATGAATGAGCGGTTATAAGGCTGGGTGGAATAGGATCTACATAACGATGCAGTCAGTTGTTCACTTACATACAAATTTTTGATTTGGATTGAAGTTGTCAACATGTAGTCAGACATTATTTCACTTCTATCTATCACGATATTAAAACCTTACATGCACTCTTGCCATTTCAGACACCACTTAATGGGAACTACAGGGGATTTTGCTGGAATGTTATCTTGTTTATTAAGCTCACTTTGTGATTATCTCTGTGAAAAAAATTACACGCCAGCTGAATATTTATTTATCCCCCAAGACTTTGGTAAATGTCTTTCACTTCCATATATAATCAGCTGCTGGTGGGCTATTTAATAAATATGATCATCTTCAGCATCAGAATTGATTCTTTGGTTATCTTAACCAGAGCCTGGAAGTGCTTGAAGAAATTTTCGATTAGATCCGCTATTACAAAGGAAGGTCAACATTCAGAGAACCAAATTTACGTCCCTCAAAATAGAGGGACATCCATTTAGAACAGAGCTTAGGAGAAATGTCTTTAGCCAGAGGGTGGTGAATCTGTGGAATTTGTTGCCACAGATGGCTGTGGAGGTCAGGTCAATGGGTGCATTTGATTAGTCAGGGGATAAAAGGTTATGGGGAGAAGGCAGGTGAATGGTATTGAGAGGGAAATGAATCAGCCATGATGAAATTGCAAGCTGACTCAATAAGCCAAATGGTCGAATTCTACTCTTATGCCCTATGGTCTTATAGTCTTATTTAAGTAGGTGAAGTAGTGTGTGTTTACTTACATAAACACTCATCACGGGAAACTAATTCGATATTGGAGATGCGTGATAGCAGAAATCGAATGTTCGTAAATCATCTTGTGCATCCGTTGGATAAAGTGGCAACGCATTATCAGTAATCCTACTTGACAGGTTGATGGATGGTTCCCCTGTGTCCTCATTCACCCACTGCCCGAAGAAATGTGCAAGCGCACATAGCACCTCACTGCATTGTCAGAGGCTCAGAAGTTCTTTTACCCTCCATGGATTACAATATTGAAAATATTTTGCAGTTTATTACGTTCATTATTTCAAATTATGTGTTAAAATAACAAGAGATTTGTTTGAATGTCCGCATCTTGTGACTACCCAAAAGGAAACTTTCAAAAATATATTTCAGTGCGTGTAAAGCTGTTTTGTGTCATTTTGGAGTATGTTCGCCACATGTGTTAATGTAACCAATTGCGTTATTGCCCAATATACATTATTGCCCCATAAATTAGTGTTCTTAATGTCTATGTTATATGTAAGGATAGGTGAAAATATTGAAGTGTACTATTCTCATCTTAAGTATATCAATATTTACTATCAATATAAACATATGTTAATTAATAAATTCAGGTGTTATGTACTATGTATCCTATTAAACCATGGGGATATGTCAGTAAATATTTATTAATGTAATTATTGAAGAATGTGCATTGAATTTTGGTCATTATTGTCATTTTAATGTGATATGGTACTGTAGTCAGACAGTAACATTAACTGCATATCAGTCTGCCAGTAGTATGTGAGCACGTTCCATGCTTGCACACTGCAGCACCTTTGAGAACATCTAACCTCCCACTCCTGGCCACTGTTCAATGCATTGAAGTAGGAAGCTGAAAGCATTTTGTATCTGGCTCCTCGACATAAAACCTTCCATTGCTGATCAAGCATGACCATATTAATTTGAATGGTCACCATTTGCAGTAATAAGGTAATTGATGATAAGTGTCTTGCTTTAAACGTTAATATTAATTTAAATAAAGCGCATTAATTTACATAATTAGTATTTGAATTTTTTTTTTTAATTAAAAACTAATTATTTACATCAATTTCAGCTGTTTCAAAATATATATGATCAAAAAGTTTTCAAAGGCAAGATCTGTCAATGGGCCATTAGAGTAATCTCTGGCAGGGTTTTAGTCCCTGTTACATTTTGCTTACATGTTCCTCATGGACTGCTCCACCTTATAGAACATTTGCAGGTGCGAAGCTGCAGCTGTACATTGCAAAAGGTAAGTGTGGGTTCCTTCCAACCTGAAAGGAACTAAGATAAGACATGGGCCAGGTTCAACATGAATCAACCCTTATAGTGGCTGTCAAATAGTGTAAGTGTAAATGCACTCGTACAAAGTTTGTACTATCATAACTAATTACATGTGTGATCATTTTCTGTCCCATTAGTATTTTATGTGAATGTATGTACTAATTCAGCTATAGAAGAGGTTAAATAACTGTAATGATTTTTCTGTTAGCTAATACAGCTTATTATGTGTAACTAACATTATTCACTTGGATTATATAACAAACAAACTCCAAATATTAAGAGAAAGAAACAAAATATTCACCGTGTTACAGCTGTAGTAAAATATATTTTTGTCAATAAATCTGATTTATTATATATTATAAACTCCTGCATTCTGTGATGATAAAGCTTTCTCATAACTTGGAGTAAAATTCATTAATTAATATCAAAGGTCTTCCCCTTCTAATTAAAAAGGAATAAAATTCTTGGAGTAGTAATTTGCCACCAGGGAGGAGTTACAGGAGCTTGAAGATGCACATTCAACGTTTCAGGGACAGTTCCTTCCTCTCCGCCATTAGATTTCTGAATGGTCCACGAGCTCATGAACACTACCTCACTATTTTACTCACTTTTTGCACTTTTTATTTATTTATTATATATTTATTGTAACTTATAGTCCCTGTGGAAAATCCTGGCAATTCTGAACAATGTTTCTCACTCTCTGCATGCCTCCTTGGCTGAACAGAGGAGCACATTTAGTAATAGACTGAGACAACTGCGCTTCTCCAAAGAGCCCTATATGAGGTCATTCTTACCCTCGGCTATTAGGCTCTATAATGAGTCAATGTATAGCCAGGAAAGTGATGACCCCCCCCCCCACCCCCGTTAGACTGTTAGTGGTAACTTATTTTCTATTCTTTCTACTTCTCTTCTAATGTTTATATCTGTGCACTTGTAATGATACTGTGACACTGTAATCTCCTTTGGGATCAATAATCTATCCATCTATCTATCTTTTTTATGTATTACACTGTACTGCTGCTACAAAACAACAAATTTCACAATATACAGTATGTCAGTGCCCATTTACGTTTCATAAGTTTTAGTTATAGTGGGAGATAGGAATGGTGTGGTGCTATCAAAGGGTATCTGGGAGTTGTGAGAACAGAGTAAGTAATTTGCTACCTTCTCCACCAATCACAGTAAATTGCTGCTAATGGCTGTTTGCAGAGTAGTAACTAAAATTTGGTGCATTTCAGTTACTTGCTGCAATTCAGGAGCATAATTGTTTGTTTTGTTAGATCTACTGGAAAACCACAGGGCTGTGGGATCAGGGAATGATAGTAAGCTTGAGGAGAGGCTGAGAGGGAGGTCAGAGATATTGGGAGCAATGGAGCTGGAGGTCAAAGACCCTGGAATTAACATAGAGTAAGAGCAGACCAGATAATCCAGCCCATTGCTGTCAAAGCCTGATATTGCAAAATCTGCTTTTTTCCACAATGTTGCACTTTAGGTTGGGCCTTTTTATTTATATTTGGATTTTGTTTGTTACTTTAGATACGAATGAGCAATAGACTTTAAGTAACATAGTACAGCAGCAAATAGCAAATTGGCTGAACAGCCAATACCTTGAAAAATTGGAACATGAAGCTCCAACAGATAGTAAAAGGCATAACTGTTATGTAAACAATTATTTTCAAAGAACAAGTTTAAAGTTTGCAATATAGATTTTATAGTAAGATAGAATTTTAAAACAGCAATTTTAAAAATACACTCAGTGGCCACTTATTAGGTACCTCCTGTACCCATTCAAATGGCGACTGAGTGCACATTCAGAGCTGCTATAGGCAATCCACTTCAAGGTTTGATGTGTTGTGCATTTAGAGATCCTTTGAATGGGAGAATAAAATTACACCAGAGTGAATCCCTGCAGCAGCTGGTGTCCCTGTGATCTCTGGCTCAAAGGCCAACGGCGGAGTGTCTTTCAAGAAGGTGAACAAGGCATCAGGCCCTGATGGCGTACCTGGTAGGACCCTGAAAACCAACTGCCAGGAGTATTCAAGGACACCTTCGATCTCTCACAGCTGCAGCTGGAGGTTCACAACTGCTTCAAAAGGGCAACAATTGCACCAGAGCTCAGGAAGAGCAAGGTGAGCTGTTGCAACAACTATTGCCCAGTGGCACTCACACCTTCTAAGGTAAATTGCTTTGAGAAGTTAGTCATGGCTAGAATCAATTCCCGCCTAGACATGATTTGCTTCCATTACAGTTTATCTATTGCCACAGTAGGTCTAAAGCGAATGCAACCTCACTGACTCTCCACTTGGCCTTGGGTCACCTGGACAATAACAATTCCTACGTCAACCCGCTGTGTATTGACTACAGATCAGTGCTCAACACAATCATACCCTCAGTTCTAATCTTCAAGCTCCAAAACCGGGGCCTCTGCAGCTTGACACCAACCTACTGCCCTCTACTGTGCCTATTGTCTTGTTTATTATTTATTGTAATGCCTGCACTGTTTTGTGCACTTTATGCAGGCCTGGATAGGTCTGTAGTCTAGTGTAGTTTTGTGTTGTTTTTCACATAGTTCAGTGTAGTTTTTGTATTGTTCATGTAGCACCATGGTCCTGAAAAACATTGTCTCATTTTTACTGTGTACTGTACCAGCAGTTATGGTCGAAATGACAATAAAAAGTGACTTGACTTAGATCCTTGACTTCCTCACTGGGAGACCTCAGAACTCAGTCTGTGTGGATTGGAAATAGCATCTCCTCCTTGCTGACAAACAACACTGGCGCACCTCGAGGATGAGTGTTTAACCCTCTGCTCTACTCTGTCTACACCCATGATTGTGTGGCTAGTCACAGCTTAAATGATATCTATAATTGTACCAATGACACGACTATTGTTGGTGGAATTTCAGATGATGTGGAGGTGTACAGGAGCCAGATAGATCAGCTGGTTGAGTGATGTCGCAGCAACATCCTCGCACTCTTGGTCAGTAGGACCAAGGCATTGGTAGAGAACTACAGGAAGGCAAAGTCAAGAAAACACACACCAGTCCTCATCGAAGGACCAGACGTGGAATGTGTTATATCTTGTAACTTTAAAACACTAATCTAATTCAAAGGAAGGCACGGAGTCCAGGAATGTGGGTCTAACTTTGTGTTTACTTTAAGCGACGTGCCTGTAATTAATTATGTAAACGAACAAGAATGCACTATCAAACAACATATATACACAAGGCCACTCAAATATTATTGAAATATTAAATACACAACACTCCTCCCTGCTTAGCTATAAACTCCACTCAATGGAGATTGTATCTCAACTATATACACAGTCTATTATAAAATACAACTACTATATGCAGACATCCACAGCATAGTAAATTTCAAATTGTCCCATTCAGACCTAAAGATTGAATTGCTGTGGAGGATTTCTTACTCCTGTGGGATAACTTCTTTCCTGACAAGGGAGATCATTCTGCTTGACAGGTGAGACTTGTGGCTGTGAGACAATCTCACGTTCTGGGCCTCCTCCATGGTGGTGGTAGGAGTTGACTCCGAGACTGCAGGAAGGGGTTCTGACAGCAGCTGCCACTTTTCTTTTACTTCTTCTTTCTTCTTCTAGTTTGGGTGTCCTGATCTTCGGAAGGTGCATTTAGTTCATTGGAGTATTCTCTTATTAATGCTCCTATTGCTTCTTTTATGATCTGATCTTTCCTCTTGGTTTCCTCATTCACAACATCAACTGATGAATCCTCTGTTTTTGTATCCCCTTTGACTCTTTTTGTTTTGGCCTCCCATTCATCCAGCTGGGCTTTAGTCTTTGTATCTACTTTTACAAGCTTGTCTCCCACTTGAAGTTCATGCAATAACCTTAATGCAACAGAGTATATTCTGGTTTTTTATACTCACAAAAGCCAAATACTTGCAACTTTCCTTGAACTCTCCTCCAGCTTCAAATGAAGCCACATTTCGCAAGTAACTGGCTGATTAACATTTCAGAAGCTTCCTCATACACGTTGCCTGCAAAAACTATTGTAGTTGTATCAGTGCTTTCGACACATTCACAATTTCTTTGAGCAGTATAGTCCTTTCTTGGTCCAATGTGCTTTCCAACCAAAGGTACTGAGGTTGGCACCAACAGCTGTTTGCCCTCTGTTGCGCAGTACTTCATCGTGTTCAGTCCAGAGACGGTTTTGGTATCATCCACTACATTGTAGGTGTTGTGGCATGTAAATGGTGGATGGATCTCCAATCAAGTTGTAGTTGTTTCAGCCAGTCATGGCCCCACAAAACTGACCCTCCTGTTTTTACCACATACAAGCTCAATAAGGCTTGTTGGTTGTTGTATTTCACACTTACAGATGTCATTCCCACAGGAGTCATTTTTTTCTCCAGTATAAGTTCTTGGTTGGATATCTGCAGCCTTCAGTTTAGTATCTTTGAAATGCCTCTCAAACTCGTTTTATGGAATGACTGAAACAGCTGAACCAGTGTCTAATTCCATTTGAATTAATTTGCCATTCACTTCTGGTGTAAGCCATATTGCTTGTCTATTGTTAGTTTTCACATTGTAAATCTCAAGACTACACAGTCCTGTGTCACTCTTATCACTATCAGATTTTTCATCAGCAGCATGAAGATTAGTGCTCTTTTCGAAACTGCGACTTGACTCTTAATCTTTTTTCTTCCTTATGCAGTCCACTTATTTTTGGCTCCCTCGTATTGTATGTGTTCTACTTTGTTGCATTTTCTGCAAGTTTTGCCTTTAAATCTGCATTTGTTTGATAAAACAATGTGTTTGGCCAGACTGTTGTTTGTTTAAATGCTGAGGTTTCATTCATACTCACTCTGACTGCGGCTCAATTGTGTCTGTCTGCGGTTTCCATTGAAACAGGAATTTCAACTACTGTTTTGAATGTAGGTTACACTACAGTTAGGAGCAGTTTTTGAATGCTCTCTTGTAAGATTCCACAAACTAAACGATCCCTCAGTGCATCATTAAGCCCATCATTGAACTGACAATGCTTCAATTCAGTCACGTATGCTGATATGGACTCCCCTTCCTTTTGATTCCATTTATGAAATCTAAACCATTCTGCAATCAACAATGGCTTCAGTTCTAAGTGTTCTAACATTACTTTTACAATAGCAGCAAAGCTAATTTCTGGTGGTTTCGTTGGAGCAGTCAAACTTCAAAGCAAACTGTATGCCTTTAAACCCAATGCACTTACCAAAATTGGTTCTCATTTCTCATTGGCTATTTCATTTGGTTCATAATACTGCTCTATTTGATCGTATATAGAATTCAGTTACCCGTTGAGCAATCAAATCTGTCAATCTTTCTAATGTAGCCATCCATTTATAATTATTGTCACCCGGTACTCACTCTTTATGAACAATGAATTCTTCTGTTTTTTGACTCTTCTTTCAAAAACTTGATCATGTCTTTTCTTTTGAAGATCACGTGCTGTTCTGTTTCACTGTTCCTCGCTGTGCTTTTTCAACTTGAACATCTCACGGAGCTTGAATGGGTCAGTAGCCGTATTGTGTTCATGTTAAAAAATACTTTGTCATCAATGTTATATTTTCTAACTTCAAAACATTAAACTAATTCAAAGGAAGACGCGGTAATCTGGGAATCTGGGTCTAATTTCATTTTTACTTTAAGCGAGGCGTGCAAGTATCATGTGGAAGCATTATGGCATATGCAGTTAGGGTATTTCACATTAACCCATAATTAATTACAGGTTTCCCCCGCCATCCGAAGATAGAGCATTACTATGAAACAGTTCGTAAGCCGAAATGTCATAAAGTGAAGAAGCAATTGCCATTTATTTATATGGGAAAATTTTGTGAGCATTCACAGACCCAAAAATAACCTACCAAATCATACCAAGTAGCACATAAAACCTAAAATAACGGTAACATATAGTAAAAGCAGGAATGATATGATAAATACACAACCTATATAAAGTAGAAGTATTTTTCCACAATCATCACTGAACTGTTCTGCGTAGCAAAAATCTCATGCAAACGCCGTCAGCAGAAAATCTCACGCAAGCGCTGTTGGCATAAACACTGCGCAAGCGCTCTCCAGTAACCTTTAAGCTATGAAGCTGCCAAATCATACCAAATAACACGTAAAAATACACAGCCTGTATAAAGTAGAAATAATGTGTGTACAGTGTAGTATCACTTACCGGAATCAGGAAGACAGCGCTGAGCACACTGATGATGGTGTGTTAGACTGAGTCAGATTTTGGGTGGTGCAGTGGCCCCCACCCTCCAGGCCGCCGACAGATACCGAACCACGAAGCATGCAGGGGTGCAGCGGTAGCCAGGAGGCACACAGCACACCTTGAAGAAAAAAGCCGAAATAAACATGCTAATTAATTAGGTGCCGACCGACACGTAATTGTCAGCCCAGATCAGAACCAATTTCTGACTGCGTCACCTTTGATCTGGGCCGACATTTATGTGTCGGGCGGCACCTAATTAATTAGCATGTTTATTTCGGCTTTTTCCTTAAAGATGTGCTGTGTGCCTCCCGGCTACCGCTGCATTCTCCGCAAATCGGTACAGTATCTGTCCGTGGCCTGGGGGTTCGGGTGGTGGGACACTGGGGTGTCATCTTGTCATCTGTTTCCATTACAGCAGGCAGCTCATCCTCTCCTATGACTGTCCGCCTCGACGTCAAAGGTCAAGGTTCATCATCTGCTGTGGCTGATATGGAAGGCTTGCTTGACTGCTGAGCCTCGCGCATTTTTCTATCACACAGTTCTTTGTAAGGACTCAAACCATCTTGCAAATATCCCCTAAACCGACGTACCCTTCAAAATTAAAGTCATACTTTATCATTGCAGCGAAAATCTCACGCAGTTGCTTCACGTTCATTTCGCTAATGAATTCAGTTTCGATTGTCATCCTTTCTTCTTCCAATTGCATCTGCTCTTCATCTATCAGTTCTTGGTCATGGGATGCCAAAACTTCTTCAACATCATCTTCGTCAACTTCCACAAGCCAAACTCACTTTGTCCTTGCTTCGTTCACCACGATCCAAACGCTTAATAATGTCTAGTTTTACGCTAAGTGTAACACCCTTACAAGCTCTTTTAGGCTTTTCCGACACCATAGAACTCATCTTGCAAACGACTGCCCATAGGCATATGTTTAAGCAATGCCGTTCCGAATCTGGGGGCGAGCGGCTGCTCGGGGCACGTGCTGCCTTTTATCGCGCGCTGAATTTTTTAACGCGCGCTGCTTTTTTTTCTTAACAGTGAAAACACCTTCTGAAAGCGAAAATAGGGTAGTAATGTAGGTCTTTCGTAACAGTGAGGTTTCATAAAGCGAACGTTGGAAAAGCGGGGGACACCTGTATTTAAAGAAAAAAGAATGCTCAATAAACAACATGTATACACAAGATCAAATATTATTGAAATATTAAATGCACAACAGAAAGAGTGAGCAGTTTCAAGTTCCTGGGTGTCAACGTCTCTGAAGATCTATCTTGGACCCAATATATTGATGCAATTTCAAAGAAGGCATGACAGTGACTATATTTCAATTAGGAGTTTCAGGAAGGTCACCAAAGTCTCTCCAAATGTCTACAGATATACCATGGAGAGCATTCTAACTGTTTGCATCATAGTCTGGTATGGAAGGGCCTCCACACAGGATAAGAAAAAAGCTGCAGAAAGTTGTAAACTAAACCAGCTCCATCATGAGCATAAGCCTCCCTGGCATCCAGGACACTTTCAAAAGGGGATGCCTCAAAAAGTCGACATCTAATATGAAGGGCCACCCTCACCCAGGGCATGCCCTCTTCTCTTTGCCACCATCGAGTTGCAGGAGCCTGAAGACACACACTCACCGTTTCAGGCACAGCTTCTTCCCCTCTGCCATGAGATTTCTGAATGGTCAATGAACCCCTCAACAGTTTTATAATTTTTTCTCTTTTTTGCACTGCGTATCTAATTTATTTTTATTTATACTTATTGTAATGTATAATCATAATTATTATGTATTGTAATGTGATGCTATTGTAAAACAACAGACTTTACAACATTTTGCACTATTCTCTGTAAACTCTTAGCGACTGTCGAATGAGAAAATCCCAGGACGTAAGCAGTTTCTGAGATACTCAAACCACCCTGTCTGGCACCAGCAATCATTCCACTGTCAAAGTTCCTGAGTTCACATTTCGTCCTCATTCCGATGTTTGATCTGAACAACAACTGAACTCTTGATCAAGTCCGCATGCTTTTCTACATTGGGTTGCTGCTACGTGATTAGCTGATTAGATATTTGCATTATCGAGCAGGTGTACAGATGTACCTAATAAAATGTCCACTGACTGTATCTTTCAATACATTTGAAATACTTACCTGAATATTTTTCCTCATTAAAATCACAAAATTTGTGCTATAAAATGTTCCAAGCTCCATAGTTAACCAGCAATGGATTTTTTCTCATTAATAGTTTAACAGATCTTATTTTATTTTTTATCAAAACCCGCAGTGTTACACAAGTGAATTTTAGTTCTGAAATATCAAATGTACCACTGTCTAATCTAATGCAACTGTTAATTTAATATATCTTGCCATTCAGATGAAAGTTTTGATTACTTGCTACTGCTTTTGTTGGAATATTTCCAAAATTCTAGGCATTTCATCTAAGAATTTTCTTTCCTATCATGTAAACTTACAATGCAAAATGAATCCATGAGCCCTGGCTAATTGTACATACCCTTGGTCACTCAGCCTCAACAGGAGATGATATCAGATTACCTACCCAGTGGTATACGTTTGACGAACATGACCTCACTCATGGATGACCTTTCCAGGAAACACCATTAGATAATATCAAGGACAGGATATCTGGCTTGTCTATGGAGTTATATGCAATCTCTACTAAGATCTATACTCTGCTCAAATAAGAAACACAAGAGATAAGATTAAAGAAACACAAAGATTTTGTTCTGCATGGATAGTAGATTTAGTACCAGTGCTTCACAATTCCAGTGATCAGGGTTCAATCGTGACATCAGATACTGTCTGCATTGTGCTTATTCTCTCTTTGACCATGTGGTTTTCTCCTGGGTGTGCTGGTTTCTCCCGTATCTCAAAGCTGTGCTGGTAGATGGATTGGCTCTTTAAATGAGCCCCAGTGTAGGTAATTGACAAGAAAATGAACTGGGAGTATATAGGCATGTGAGAGTGAATAGGCTGCCAGGTTAAGGGTCTCAGTACTGAGACGATTGAACAGCTACACATTGGCATGGATCTGATAAGGTGATTGGCCTCTTTTATGCCATGATAACTATGGCTCCAGGCGGTATGAGAAATGCTGGGAATCCAACACATTATTAGATAAAAACCAGGAATAATTTTTCATCTTTGGTTGTATTTCTGTATTTCATGGTGATTCATTGTTCTGGTGACTTAAAGTTAATTCTGAGAAATAAGCCTTCTTGAGTCAATGGGAGATGACCAGGCCAGTTAAGTTTGCTCCTGTATAACTGTAATAGAATCCATCAGAATGGAGAAGATAGAAGATGGCACACTCTCCGACCAATGCAGCCAAACAGTGACAGATTTTGTGTGAGATACTATCACCTTTTCTAAATTTGAAGTTTTATCCTAGGTAAATCTGTGGCTGAGAAAGTCACTAAAGTGATTAATTTTCTTGCTATCACCTCATTTCAAGGGTTCTCAAGAGACTAATTTCAATCAGCCTATTACCTATATTATCTGATGCTCGTGAATGATTATTATAGATTCTCATTTGGCACAACAACTTACTTCATTAAATCCTAATTCAGAACCCAATCGCAATGGCTTCTCAGAGATGTGACTACATATATTGAAGCCAGGGATATATCAATTTCTCCGTTCAGTCACCCCAAGTCTGGACATCAAAAAATCATCTGAAAGGTACTTACATTCAGGTCTCTGTGTGTGTGAGGTACTTCTGCTCTAACGGCTGCCAGGCTTTCCAGGATGTACCAACTTGCTGAAAACCTCTCTCAGACAACAACACAAAGGAGTTTGCCATCTGCTGCACAAGGTCTGAGAAAACTTGCATTTCTTTATCTATCTAAAATCCTCCATACATTCAGCTTTTCTTGTAGAATACCTGAGGTCATCAGCTAAGATTTTAAACCCCAAACCTGATGTTCTAAATCTCCTTTCTGCAATATTGCTCTTCACTTCCAGTAACTCATCTTCAGGTGCTAAGGATCATGGATCACCCAGTGGCATGTCTTCATCTACACTGTTCATACTACCCTGAATTAATCTCCTCAGCATCCCATTTTCTACTCCTCAAGTGTTTTTTTCACCCTTTTGCTTCTCCTGTCATTAAAAAAATCATAGACAGTGCAATTCATCTTCTGCTGTCTAGCATTCATTTACTGTTCACTTCACATAAGTGACTCCTCAGAATACTTGCCTCAAAAGGGAAAAAATTTCACGATAGCTGAATACAGGCACAGACCTACGTAGATACGTCGCGTAGTGTATGTTGTTAGGTTAATGAGTAAACAGAATTGAGAATGCCTTTCACCTGCAGGGGCTATTGTTTCTCCTCCTGTTGCCTAGCATTGCCTTCTTGGAAGCAATTGTTTCCTGTGCAATAACTTAATGCATCTTATTATCCTGAACGTAATTCTTTCTCAATAATTCTCCAGTTCCCAGTTATTACAGCGGCACCATGCATCTTCTCAGAATTGAGTTGATGTTTTAGTGGGCGAACACTGCTAATGCCTCATAATCAGGTCAATCAAGTCAATTCATTGTGTTGGATATATATCACATCGATTACTAACTGTATGTTTACAGTAAATATAGATCATATATTTAAGAGCAGCATATAGAAATATATAGAATTTAGTGGCCACATCATTTACCTTTGCTGCCTGTACTACAGGTCCTCTGTAGGAGGATATCTGCATCGCCTATGTTGGTGATGTTGGCAACCAGACTTACCTGTTTCTACCCGCGACATGCTGTTACATTAATGGGTTTCTCGTGTAACCCTTCGGTTCAGCCGGCGGCGTTAGTCTAGGGAAGACCATCTCTGGCCCCGCCAAACATGCAAAACCCCTTGTTTGTGTGGATGCTGCGTGATGTAGGGTTCCCCGGTTCTAAGTCAGCACCATGAAATAACAGACCGCACACCATATGCAATTAAATGACTTAGCTTTATTATTCTTAATTTGACTAGAGGGTTAGTAAAGAAAAACAAAAAGAAAAGGGCCCATTTTGGTGAAACAGTGTAATGTGCATGTTGGAGCTCATGGTTTCCAGTCTGTTAGTCCTCCATCGATTCCCCCCGGGCGGTGTCAACTCCTGGCCCCATTCCAAGCCAATTCCATCCTGCAGTCTACGACCTCTCCGTTCTGGCATCTTCTCTCTCCATCTTCCATCGGACAAAAGACCTAGAACAACTCGCTCCCAGGCACACAACAAGAAGAAAACACACCTCTCATTGAATGGCGCACATTCCAAAGCCCCCATTATTTCTAGTCATAACCCAAACACTGCTGCTACAGAACAACCATTACATTAGCAGTGAAAACTTTCCCAGGGCATTACACTTGCCACTCGTGTCTACAAAGGAATTGCTCCCCTTCCTATTTCAACTCCCTAAAAACCATAGGAAATGTATTTATACCAGAAAGGGAAGGGTTATCTTGTCTTGTTTTCAGGCCTGTTTTCTCGGTCTATATAACATTATTTCAATAAGGACAGAAGCACTACATGACCTAGACTTGCATAAAGAAAAAGAATATGCAGGTAACTTCAAGTCGGCGGAGAAATGTTTTACAAAGAAGACTCACGACAAATATAATAACATATGAGTGACACTACAGCTGTGAGGAAATAGAAATAGATCTTCTATATTTTATTCCATATTTCCTTACAACATACAAGGGGGTCATTCAGCCAACTAAGTCTACACTAGCTCTCAGAAAACCCCAATCCTCACTCATGTTCCCAGAATTTATCATTCCCACTTTCTCATCAACTCCCTCCTGACTTGGCCACTCACCTACATTCTAGGGGCAGTTTACAATGGCCAATTAGCCTAACAGCCAACACACCTTTGGGATATGGGAGGAAATCGGAGCACCTAGAAAAACATCCCTATTGTCACATGTCCCCTCCAGACAGAAAGTCGGGGTTGAACCCAGTTCATTGGATCTGTCGGGCAGCAGCTCCACTCGTCGTGCTCGGTTGGGACAAGTGAACATGAAGTGACATGCTGGAAGAGCAGTTGGTTCAGCTGTTTCATGGCCCTAGGGACTCAGATTTGATCCTGACCCCAGATCTTGTCCACTCTCGTTCTCCCTGAGACCGCTGGGTTTCCTTCGAGTACTCGGGTTTCTTCTCAATCCATCCATGTGTGAGGATAGGGTCATTTGCTACCTGAGATTACCATTCAGTGTAGTTAGGGGGCAAAAGAATCAAAGGCCAGCTGATGGGCATGTGAATGAACAAGAGTTACAAGGTTACAAGGAAATGAGGAATGGGATTGATAGCATTGCACTGCTGGGAGAAGGTGTTGACATGGTGGACTGAAATGTAATTTGTGTTTAATTTCTGTTCTTGTGAATGCTGCTTATATACAGTACTGCTATGTCCCTGTGATGCTGCTGCAAGTAAGTTTTACATTGCACCTGTGCATGTATGCATTTGTGGTTATAGCAAGTTCTATTTTGATTTTGACTTCTATGTTGTAGGAAGTAACTACATAGTGTAAAACATGAGTCCTTTCAGATTGGAAAAATATATTAAGATATACACCCTGTGGCCACTTTATTGGGTACAGGAGTGGAGCCTGCTGTGGTCTTCTGTTGCTGTAGCCCAAGGTTCCACTCCAAGGTTCAACAAGTTGTGCATTCAGAGGAACTCTTCTGCACACCACTGTTGCAATGAGTGGTTATTGGAATTACTATCGCTTCTCTGTCAGCTTGAACCAGTCTGCCCATTCTCCTCTGATCTGTCTCATCCTGTGGCATTTTTCCCACAGAACTGCTGCACACTGAATGTTTATTGTTTCTCGCACCATTCTCAAGACTGGTGTGCATGAAAATCCCAGGAGATCAGCAGTTTCTGAGATACTCAAACCACCCCATCTGGCACCAACAATCATTCCACAGTCAAAGCCACTTTGATTCACAATTCCTCCCCATTCTGATGTTGTCTGAACAATAACTGAACCTCTTGACCATGTCTGCATGCTTTTATGCATTGAGGTGCTGCTTCATGATTGGCTGATACTTTATACTTATACTTTATACTTTATTATTGCCAAACAATTGATACTAGAACATACAATCATCACAACGATATTTGATTCTGCGCTTCCCGCTCCCTGGATTACAAATATGAAATATTAAAAATAGTAAAAATTAGTAAATATTAAAAATTTAAATTATAAATCATAAATAGAAAATAGAAAAATGGAAAGTAAGGTAGTGCAAAAAAAACAAGAGGCAGGTCCGGATATTTGGAGGGTACGGCCCAGATCCAGGTCAGGATCCGTTCAGCAGTCTTATCACAGTTGGAAAGAAGCTGTTCCCAAATCTGGCTGTATGAGTCTTCAAGCTCCTGAGCCTTCTCCCGGAGGGAAGCAGGATGAAAAGTGTGTTGGCTGGGTGGGTCATGTCCTTGATTATCCTGGCAGCACTGCTCTGACAGCGTGCAGTGTGAAGTGAGTCCAAGGACCGTTTCTCACCTGTTATACTAAGATGGGAATTGGAAGTAAATACTGAAATTGAAACGAGTGCTCGGACCCCTGTCCCAACTTACCATCCACACTAGCAGTATTAACCTGACGTTGAATCAGAGAATTACTGGGCTAAGCACCATACTGAAGAGCTTTCTGACAAACCAAGGCTATGAAATGCTTTAATATAAGTGGAAACAAACTGTGTGATGTTTGATAAAGTCAGATATTTCAGGGTTTGTTGGTGAAGTTTGTAGCTGACAGGGGCAGTAGGAGCAAAAACATGAAATTGATGGAAGGGCAGTATTCAGTGAGGTTTGGTGAATGGCTTCTTACTGAATAAAGGCCGTACATAGTGCCAGTCCCTATCAATAATGCTACAGCTTTGTTTGTAATGTATTGGTGTATTTGATATGGATGGGGAAGCTGCACAAGGTATGGGGCACATCCCTCTATATTATAGACAGCAAAAATATAATGAAGTGTAAGGAATGAGGTATCAGACATGAGTGCTAAGTTGGGACAGATGATTAAATAAGTACATGATAGAATTTCAGTACAGAAAAATGCAAACTGGTCATTTTAAAAGGTATTCTGAGAATTGTCTTTTTGCAAACGATCATTGTGGAATTTCAGTCCACCTGTTACCTAAAAAATTCCATATGTCCACCTCCTTCTTCTTTCATGCTCACCATCTCACCTACCCACCCTCAGTCCTGAAACAGAGTTTTGATCCAAAACATCAACAGTTCCTCTGCTCTGACAGTTGCTACTTGACAAGTGGCTTGTTTGTTGCTCTGGATTCCAGCATCTGCAGTCTCTTATGTGCCCTCTGAGAAAAGCTTTTTCTTTGTGAAGGTGGCAAGACAAGTTAACAAAGTAGTTTAGGAAGCACCAAGGGCTCGGGACTTTGTGCGTGGAGGCAGAGAATGTAAAAATCACCAAGTTAGGTCAAGCATCCAGCGCATACATTCAGTCCTAGCTAGAGAGCGCTGGCTGAGTTTCGGAACCAGACTTGAGAAACATTTCAATGCTTTGGAGCTTACTAAAATGTTTTCTGCAAAAAAAAGATGAAAAATCTGGAGTTGTTCTTGTCAGAGGGAAGAAGACTAAGAAAGAGATTTGAAAGGGTATTTTTCAATCATGACTGATTTAAAGTAATATGAAGAAGAGAATCTGATTCCAATGGGCAGTGTTGAAAACCAGAAAGCCCAGCTTTAAAGTAGTTTGCCAAGGTACCAGAAGTGACACAAGGAAAATAATATATATTAATGAGCTAGATTTGGAAGTCTAACACCATGGTTTATAATGACCAATCAAATAGCTTCTAAAGGGAAATTGATAAAAAAAAAATTCTTGGGGGAGAAACTCTTGAGGGGATAGGAGGAAGGAATGAATGAGTGGAACTGATAATTACTCTCCAAAAAAGTCAGCTCAGACCCAATGTGTCAAACCACTACCTCCTGTGCAATACCATTAAACAGGTTTAAAATAATTCCCTGAACAAGCAGAGGAGTGAGGCTGGGATGCTTTTATATTCAGTGAGTTACTGTGATCGGAACTGTATAACCTTGTGGAATTAAATTCAATATCTTTCTAAATGAGATCAGAAAAATACTGGAAAAGGAGACTACATCAGGGCTGTGGGGAAAGAGCAGGGCCATGAATTTAATTCAATGGCTGTCTCACAGATCCATTGTGGGGGCGATGAAGTGAGCAATCTCCTAATGTATTGTACAGTTCTTTGATTTTATGTAGTCCCTGTTGGTTTGTCAATAATTTTGATGTGACATTGATAAATAAGCTTGTGGTGAACGGATGTTTCATTTCCAGTGTAATATCAAAATGCTCACTTATACGACAAATTTAACTTCAGGAGAAATCTAATAATGTTAAGACTTTTAGCAAAATATCAAATAAATCAAATTCAGCTGGTCGTGAATTTGCCAGAGACTTGTAAACTGTGAAAGTCTCTGAATTGTTCCAACATTCAAAAAGGTAGATTAAATAAAGGGAACAAAATCATCTATTAAAGTTAAATCTAAAGCTCTTTTAAACACTTATGCGCTCAAAAACATTTATGTTAACTCAATCAAAAAATAAAAAGATAAATTCTTTATTCCTCAGAGCCATTCTCCACTGAAATCAATGGAAAAGGTCTCACTGTACTAAGCCTAATCTGAAACATGTTGTTGAGTGGATCATGCAGTACAACCTACTGTGAATCACTGCCGCTTTGGACTACAACACTGAACCCCATGGGGACTGCATTGTCAAAATGCAGTAAAAAAAAACTAATGAGCAGCAAATGACTTTCTACTAGACCCATGTACAGAATTTCTAAACTTGTCGGCATTTACATGGTAAGAGTCCACACAGAAGTCTCATGGGGGGGGAGGGGGGAACGTCAACTCAGACCATGAGAGGCCTGCGTCGGGCATTTTCATGCCTTACAAGGCGCAGATTGAAAGTCTGTGTGGGTCGCCACTCCTCGCACAGACTAGAGCAATGTGTGATTAAGTGCCTTGCTCAAGGGCACAAAAACGCTGCCACAGCTGAGGCTCGAACTAGTGACCTTAAGGTAACTAGACGGACGCCTTAACCACTTGGCCACGTGCCCAACAACATAAGGAAGTGCTATAGTTAACTACCCATCTGTCCTCTCAATAGTTCTGTTCTCCTTTTGAACATAAGAAAGGTCTGAAGTTTTAAGTAACACCCACAAGAGCTAATACAGTATATGCTAATGAATGAAATAAAAATTGACACTATTTGATCACCAAGTAAATTCAGCATTCAGAATGAAAACACATTTGAAACAATTTCACACTGATAACTCAAGTTCAGCAGTTTGGTAATTGCGTAATGTTTACTGATTGCTGTTTTATACAACCACCTTTATTTAGCAGGTCCTTTTGTAGAATGACAGAAAAGATGGCCAAAATTTACTTTTTCTCACCAAAGAAATTGTTTATTTTCCTTCTGCCCCTGTCTCCCTAAGGCAGACTCCCAATAAATAGCCTTTACTCTGTTACCCTGCTCTGATTTATAACAATTTCTTTCTCACGCTTGACATAATAGATGTTTCTCTTGGCCATGTGTCTAGAATCAAGGGTCCTAGTTTCTGTGTATTCCAAACCAGTGACAAGAAGAAATTACTTCTTAACACTGTAGTGAACCTTTGTAGCTCTCTACCAAAGAGGGTTGTGGAGAATCAATCAATGAGTACATTCAGGACAGAGATTTTTGGATATTAAGGAAACAATTACAGAGTTAATGAAATAAAGTGTCACTGCGGTTAAAGGTCAGCCATGATCTCATTGAATGGTGTAGGAGGTCACAGGACTGAATGGTCCTTCTCACTTCTATTTAGATTATGAGGACACGCAGTCCTCTTTTATTGTCATTTAGTAATGCATGCATTAAGAAATGATGCAATATTCCTCCGGTGTGATATCACAGAAACACAGGACAGACCAAGACTAAAAAACTAACAAAAACCACATAATTATAACATATAGTTACAACAGTGCAACAATACCATAACTTGATGAAGAACAGACCATGAGCACAGTAAAAAAATTCAAAGTCTCTCGAAAGTCCCACATTTCATGCAGACGGGAGAAGAAAGAAAACTCTCCCTGCCATGCCCGACCTCAGTCCGACTCTGAGTCGTCCGAAAACTTCGAGCCTCCAACCAGCCCTCCAACACCAAGTACCGAGCACCATCTCTGCCGAACGCTTCGACCTCAGCCTCGGTCGCCAGCAGCAGGCAAAGCCGAGGATTTTGGAGCCTTTCCTCTGGAGATTCCCAATCGCACAGTAGCAGCGGCAGCGAACAGGGCATTTCAGAAGTTTCTCCAGATATTCCTCTGTGCTTCTCATGTCTGTCTCCATAAAATCAGAATTGTGCATGGCATCCTACTTACAAATATGATATCATTTCACCGGAGAGCTGCGCGTGCTGCGTCGCCATTTATACATGTTCTTATGGAAGTAACTGATATTAACCCTTCATTCACCACATTTTACACTTTCTCCTCTTGTTTTTTTCATTATATATCTAATAATTCAGATTTGCTTTTCATGTGCTTTGTTCAAAGTTTGCTACTGAAATAGAAATTAGCCGCATGGTAGACTTCAAGGAAGGAGGTGGTGAACTACAGGAGGTCTCAACTGATTGGTTAGGTGGGAGAAATGTGGCAAGTGGATTTCAGTCGGTAGAAACGTGAAGCAAAGCACTCAGGGGACTGAGCAAAGCAAAGGAATTCTACACAAGATAGTAGGATAGTGATCGGTCAGAAAGATTCAAAAGCACATGCCCATGAAACCTCAGGTGTAGCAGGGCATCTACATAATATGTTTAGATAAACAAAGGATATTTTCAACTAAAAAAGGCAGAAAAACAGGAACATACAGTGTGATGGTATTATATGAAATGCTAATAGGCCCCATTTGAACAACAGCCCAGAAAGGATGCAATTACATAGACAAAAGTCGGGAACAGATGTGTAAAGCTGTACCACTGGTCATGGCTCATACTCCAACCTTGTGCACTTGGTGGTGCTTTGAGTCTTGCATCTCCACTTAAGAGTTCGTAGGCACTGTCAGCTAGTCCAGCATGACCCAATCAACCAAAAGGTTAATTGGAGCTTGAATGACTCCATAGTTAATTCTATAATGCAGCATGCTGTTACATTGAATATAGTAGACTGCAGCCTTACACAGTGTAATTTCTACTCATTAAAATATTTCCCTCTCCACTGCAGAACAAAGTAATGCATAACTGGATGCAAATGAAAATTGAAGCAGGTCTTCATGCCTTGCCCTCCATGAAGGAGATGGTGCTGGATACCACTGGGATTAGAGCCAGTGGTGAGACAAAATCCAGGAAAAGATATCCTCCATCCTAATCTTCCACATTATTCACACATCGCCACCACGTGAATGTGCTCAATGGTGGGGAGGGCTTTGCTATGATGGACTGGGCCGTATCCACCACTTTTTGTAGGCTTTTCTGTTCTTGGGCAGTGGTGCTTCCATACCAGGCCTTAATGCAACCGGTCAGGATACTCTTCACTATAGAAGTTTGTCAAAGTTTTTGATGGCATGCCAAATCTGGACAAACTTCTCAGAAACCAGCTTGTTTTTTGCTCCGGATTCCAGTATCTGCAGTCCCTTGAGTCTCTACTAATGATGACCAGTTGCCTTTTGCATAGAAACTGGATTAATCTATAAATATATTAGTTTTGGAATCATCCAACAAAGCCGGTACAACTCACTTTGGATGAGAGATCCAAGATCTTCTTAATATAAGACCAGGCATCATAATGCATGAAATTTAAAATACTTTCAGCTCCAGCTTGAAACTGGTTGGAAAGATGAGAGTTCAATGCCTGGATGTCTTTGAAGGCAATTAGTAATACATCCCTAGTACTGCTCTGACATTGGAGTTTAAAATACTGTTGTGGCAGATTACAATGAGAACAGCCTCGTGAAAACAAAAACCCCTCACCCTCTGTACTTCCTAGATTTCAGCTTGGAGAATTATTCACACAAGAGGTTCTGCAGATGCTGGAAATCTTGAGTAATACACACAAAATGCTGGAGGAAATTATCAAGTAAGGCAGCATCTATGGAGGGGACTAAATGGTCAATGTTCTTGATTGAAACCCATCACCAGGACTGGAAAGGAGGGAGGAAGAGGAAGCCAGAATAAAAAGGTTAGGGGAGGGCCGGTAGTACAAGCAGGCAGGCAGGTAAAACCAGGTGAAGGGGAAGATGGGTGGGTGGTGGAGGGGGAGTGACGTAAGAAGCTGGGAGGTGAAGAGGTGAAGAAGAGGGAATCTAATAGGAGAGGATAGTGGATCATGGAAGGAAGAGGAGCACCAGAAGGAGCTGATGAAGATAAGGGGTGAGGGGGGTACCAGAATGCGGAGCAGAAAAAGAGAGAAGGGAAGGGGGAGAAATTAGTGGAAGTTAGTGAAATCGATGTTCAGGCCATCAGGCTGGAGGCTACCCAAACAGAATATGTGGTGTTAACTCCCCCAACCTGCAGGTGGCAATAGAGTGGGTCTTGAACCAACATTTCAGGATGGCAATGGGAGCTGGAGTTGAACTGGGGTGGCCTCTGGCAAACAGAGCAAAGGTGCTCAATGAAGCTTTCACCCAATCTACTGTACATTGGGTCTCATCGATGTAGAGGAGGCCACCCCGGGAGCACTGGGTACAGTAGATGACCCTGACAGTCTTGCAGGTGAAATGTCATCCCACAGGGAAGGATTGTTTATGGCCTGAAAGGCAGTGAGGGAAGAGTTGTGGGGGCTGGTGTAGCACTTGCCGCTTGCAGGGATAAGTGCCTGGAGAAAGATCAGAGGGAAGGGACAAATGGACAAGGGAGTCATGTAGAGAACAATCCCTAAGAAAAATGGAGAGTGATGAGGGAAAAGGGAGTCACGTAGATAGCGATCCATTAGGAAAGTGGAGAATGCTGGGGGAGGGGGAATGGGAAGAGAAGTACTGGCAGGATCCCATTGAAGATGGTGGGAGTGCGGAGACTGATGTGCTGCATACAGAGTCTCATGGGATGGTAGATAACGACAAGGGGAACCCTATCCCTGTTAAGGTGACAGGAGAGTAGGGTGAGGCCAGATGTGTGGGAAATGGAAGCATCGGGTGACGGTAGCATCGATGCTAGAGGAAGGGAAACCCCGCTTTTTGAAGAAGGAAGACATCACAGTTGATCAGATGGATAGCTTTAATGTGCTGGGTGTCTGCTGTGACTCTTCCTCTGCCTGTGGTGCTGTGCAAAAGTATTGCAGCCCTCTGGTAAGCCTCAGGCCTGCTCAACTCGCTTTCGTCTAGGGGGAGCAGCCTTCGGCCCCGCCAAACTGGGTAGTTTGTGTGGATGCTGTGTGATGTACCCCAACATGCCAAATAACAGACAGTACACCATATGCGATTAAATGATTACACTTTATAACTCTTACTTTGACTATGTAGATAGTAAAGGAACAAAATAAGAACTGTTTAACTGTTTTAAAAAAAGAAAAATCACCATTATTATTAACCAGTTCGTGCACAGTACCGGGTTCCCTTTCCTCCAGTCGATGTCCTCTGAACTCTGAGTGGGACCACCGTTGGTGATCGACCAAGTGCTCTACTCGAATCTGTCTGTGTCTCCTCTCCTCGCCGAAGACCCTGGGCCTCAGACTCCCGCTCAGGGTGCGTCTCATTGCCCAGCTTACAGTATCGCGTCTCCTCCCTCTGTCCCCATCCGCCTTCTGCCCAAAGCCCACGAAAACAAAGCTTACAGACACACAAGAAAGAATAACATCTATCCCAATTGGTTAGCAAATGAATACGATTCTCATTATCAGTAATTATAACCCAAACAAGCTGCTAGAGAGAGAACCACTGTCTCAGCAGTTAACATCACAGAGAAGCCATTTTATTTTTAATATAACAAAGAAGCCATTTTATTAGCCTTAGCAATAACATAAAAGAAGAAACCCCTTACAGTATCAAAAGTACCAAATGTGGCCATGCATTGGTCAAGGTCGACCGTGGATATTGCGTGCAAGCTATCTACATCATTGGTGCAGTGCCAGCTGCGGATGATAAGACCAATATGAAAATGGCAGTCTCTGTTGTAAAGGTCGCATATGTTTAAGTGGTCTCAACTCTGCTAGAGATGCAGTGTTCCTTTCTCTGGGCCTCTTTATTTTTTGGAATTGTCCCTTGTCTGACTTAAGGTGTTTTTCCAGGATGCTTCTCCATCTGGTGCGGTCGGCTGTAAGTTCCTGCCAGGACTCAATGTCGGTGTCTCTACCTTTATGTCTCGCTTGCAAACGTCGTTGTAGCACAGTTGTGGGTGGCCAGCGGTTCTCTTCCCTGAAGCCAGCTTACCGTAGAGATACCCTTTGGGATGCGGACATCCTGCCTGCAGCAGACACAGCCCAGCCAGTGCAGCCTACACTGTCTGAGGAGGCTGTACATGCTGGGTAGGCTGGCACAAGGAAGAATCTTAGCAGTCAGTAGTCTGTCGTTCCAGGAGATACCCAAGATGTGACGAAGGCACCTTAAGTGGTGCTGAGCCTTCTCTCCTGGTTAGCATATGTTGTCGGGGTCTCACTGCTGTACAGCAGTGTGCTGGTGACACAAGCATTGTACTCTGCCATCGTTATTCTGTCTGAGAGTTTGGACTTCTCCCAGGCTCGCGTGATGAGGCAGGCAAGATCTGTTGCAGACTCGATGCACCTGTCGATTTCTGCATCCAAGGAGAGGTTGTCACTGATGATGGACCCCCGGTATGTAAACTGAAGAGCATCACCAGTTCGCAGTTATCGGTGGTAATGACTGGTGGTGCGTCCATGTCTTGTCCAAGACTTTTGTCTTTGTCAGCCTGATAATCAGGGCAAATTCCTTCTGAAGTAGCTGCAGAGTGTGGGTTGCAACTAATGCATCATCAGCAAATAACACAATTCTGAATATAGCCTTGCGCACTTTGGTTTTGGCTCTTAGGTGGGCAAGGTTAAAAAGCCTGCCGTCTGATCTAGTGCAGAGGTAGAACCCCTTTGTTTCACATCCACAGGTTCGGCAGCGTAGTAGATACGACAATGCGTTTGTTAATATGCATGTGTCAGCTAATTATTATTTCATTGTGATAGTATTTAACTCCATATTTGTCGTCATAGTGCTTGTCGAGACTTGGGCACAGAAACGCTTCGATGCCTACATTCCGCCTTGCCTGAGAAATTGGACTGTCAAGTCAACTGACTCTGAAGACTAGCAGTATTCATTTTATTCTTGGTTGTTCTTTTCAGTCGCAGTGTAGGCTTCATTTACCATTTGAGAGTTTTAGTTAACGGCCCTGTTTTGGCCTAGTGTTTACTGTTTTCTTTTCCCGTTAACACTGCTGGCATTAAAGTCTGTGGACTATCGACCTGCTTCAGGGCCATATCTGAACCTGGTGACACTCTGTTGCAGTGCCAAGTGTATACCTCAAGAGAAGGGTAAAGAAGATCCCGAAGAGCTTTGGGGTGAGAACACAGCCTTACTTAACGCCACTGTTTATGTCAAAGGGCTCTGAGGAGCTGTGCTGCACAGACCCCTTCATGTTGTTGTGGAAGGATTTGATCATGCTCTGTAGTATTGGCGACAGACTACCTTGAGGATCTGAAAGATCCAGCTCTGCTGGCCAAGTCAAATGCCTTGGTGAGATCAATAAATGCAACACAGAGGGGCTTTTTTTGTTCTTTGTACTTCTCCTGGAGTTGGCGGAGAGAGAAGATCATGTCCACAGTTGACCTCCCAGCACAGAAGCCACTCTGTGTCTCCGGGTAGACACGTTCAGCCAACCTCTGTAGGCGGACCAAGAAGAATCAGGCGAAGACTTTACCAACAACACTAAAGGGGAAGAGGCTTTTGTTTTTTTTTGTAGAAGGTAATGATCTTGGCGTCCATCATATCCTGTGGTACAGCTCCTTCCTGCCAGTCTTGACAGAGGAATTCATGCAGTGGTTGCAGTAGGTTAGTCATGCAGTGCTTGATAAGGTCTGGGGGAATTCCATCATTGCCTAGTACCTTCCCTGAGGCTAAGCTGCCAATGGCCTTGTTCAGCACCTCTAAGGTCAGCTCTGCATCCAGTGTTTCCATTGTCAGCAGGCTCACAATAGCGCCAGGGCTAAGGAGATCACAGTGTTCACTCTGGAGGAGAAGTCAGAGTAATCTACTATCTATCTCTCCATCTGTTTGCCCCTGTCTGTAGTTACCTTCCCATTAATGGACTTGAGGGGAGTTACCTTGCTCTGAGAGGGGCCGAAGGCTTTCTTGAAGCCATCATACATACCCCTGATATTGTCTGTCAGTGCCGCAGTCCAGGGGTCTTCACTAAACAGCATGTTGTCATAGCGCCTGGCAGTCTGCTGAAGTTCCTTCCTGCAACTGAGGGTCTTAGGTTCCTCTCAGTTGGTGAACGCTTACACTCAGCTAGGACAGGGCATTTGCGTTAAAGACAGGGGTCATCTCATTGGATTTGGCTTCAAACCAGTCATCTGTTTTCAAGGTATTCTTCCCAAAGGTAGCTAAGGCCGTGCTGTAGATGATATTCCACAGAGGTGGTATTCCATTTCTCTGTGACAGAGTTTCTAGCCTGTGGGTGCTCAGTTCTTTCTCAAAAATAGATTTTTTTTTTTGTTATTTCCAAATATACCAAATATTTGTAGAAATATCATAACAGCAAAAAAAATTAAATCAGCCTGCAAATAGTCTCTAGAAAACAAGAAAGGATGACATGTCTTCAACTTTCCAGGCATATGAAAGGTTCTTCATTGGAGCTGAACAAGGCTGTGTACTGAATAACATCAGGTCCTGTTGCTCTGCTAGCTTCTTGTGGCCTTTCATAGTTCAAAATTCCAAGGAATTTTATTATGAGAGTACATATCTATCACTACATGCAACCCAGAGATTCTTTTTCCTGTGGGCATACCTAGTAAAAATACAGAATAGTAACTATAACAGGATCAATGAAAGATCAAGTGGAGCATAGAAGACAACAAACTGCAAATGCAAGTATAAATAAATAGCAATAAATAACGAGAGCATGAAATAATAAGAGTCCTTAAAGTGAGATCATTAGTTGTAGGAACATCTCAATAGATGAGTGTAGTCATCCCCTGTAATTCAAGAACTTGATGGTTGAGGGGTAGTAACTATTCTTGAACCTGGTAGTACAAATCCTGAGGCACTTGTACTTTCTACCTGAAGGCAGCAGTGAGAAAAGAGCATGACCTGGGTGTTGAGGATCTTTGATAGATGCTGCTTTCCTATGGCAACGTTTCATGTAGATGTGCTCAATGGTAGGGAGGGCTTTACCAATGATGTATTGGGCCGAATCCATTATCTTTTGTAGGATTTTCCTTTCAAAGGCATTGGTGTTCCCATGCCAGACTGTAATGCAGCCAGTCAGCACACTTTCCACTACTCACCTATAGAAGTTTGCCAAAGTTTTTGATGTCATGACGAATCTCCAGTCTCCTGAGGAAGTCGAGGTGCTCTCGTGCTTTCTTTGCAATTACATTAATATGATGGGTTAAGGACAGGTTCTGAGATAGTAACGCCCAGGAATTTAAAGTTACTGACCCTCTCCACCTCTGATCCTCCAATGAAGACTGGCTCATGGACCTCTGCTTAGCAACTGATGCGATACTGTATTCTGAGGGTTCTCCTGAAATCCTTATGCTATTGAATACAGTCCATATAATATGCACTTGACGCTTTATCAATGATTTACTTTGATCAAATAAACCAGGTTGCAACTGAGTTATGGTATTATTTGATTTCTGTTTGCAAACTGCATTATGAGAAGTGGTTGTGTATTCAGACCATGAGCTACTGCCACTTACGTTGGGCAAGACTAATTGTAACTGATTCCTTTACTACATCGCTGTTAATATTTTGTGCTACTTAGATGCTACTTAGATAAATGTATTGTGACTGTAAACAGCTGCTATATTCCAACAAAATAATCTAATCAGCTGTTGGCATAACAGGCAATCTTTATTGTAAACCCAAGGACAAATCAGTGGTCTTTATTTGGACTTCAAACACTGCAGCAATCCAGAGTATATTGTTGCCTTCATATGGTGGTTTATTTAGATTCTTTCATTATGCATATATAGGCATGTCTGATTGTTCTACTTAATACATACCAGAAGAAGTGGAGGGAAGAATTAGTGACGGTGCATACTTCACTAAGACCTGCTTTGGTACTGCATGCTCAGTGTGAAAGTCAGCAGTTATATTTACACAAATGCTGTTGCGTGACTTCACTCGTAAAGCAAAAGCATTGACAAATGGAAACTTATCAATCTGATTGTTGGACCACAGCCTCTGTTACTAATCAAGTCGCTATTTTGTGTGGTGGGATGTGGAAAATGATGAACTTACAAACAGTAAAAAGTAATATTTAGACTTATGAGTTGTACTTTCTTTGAGTTGCTTCACAATACCCACCTCTGTTGATAAGGGATACTATTTCTAAAAAATACAACATCATTAAACCTTGTTAGAAATGCAAATTTCTATCACAGCTTTAAAAGTATAAAGAGATAAGGCATGCTGTCAATCATCTTTTTGCTGGTTTCTTTGGCCACAAAGATAGCATAGGATTTAAACTCATTGCTGGTTTGAATCAATCTGCGGGAATGTTTTTGCAACAGTTCACTTCATTATCAGAGAGTGTCCAAAGGTATTGTCCTAACTATTTACTTAATCTGTGTTTGTAGCAAACAGGCACGCAACATTAAAGAAACATAGCAATTAAATGATTCGATGCTTTGGATGTTATAAAGTAACATGTCTTCATTTTTATTAGTGGCTGTATATTTAGCTTGATGGAAGTAGACCTGTAAATTTCAGCTGTCCAGTAATGAATCATGTCAAGGATGCATTGTCTTTATTTATTGAGCAACTTGCACCTGAATATGACTTCAATTGTAACCAATTCTTCTCTACTGTGTGTTGCGGTGTGGAGAGTACAAGGTAGCTGAGCTGTTATAAAAACAAAAACTATGTCAATCAGTCTGACTTGCTAGCGCTACGTCTCTCTCAAAAAGCTGCTTCCCATCCTCAGCGCCTTCTGTTACGACTTCAGATCCCCTTTGCTTTGCAATGCCTGAGCTAGTAGCTGGGAATGATCAACTTATGGTGCATCTTCATCTTCACCCTTTTCTGACATTTCTGCTAATTGCTCCCTGCTGTAACTGACTGAGAGAAAGAAGGAACAAACTAGGGTTGCAGTGAGGAGAGGATAGAGACAGGGGAATCGATATTCCTGCTTATACCTGTATCCCGGAAGGAAGTGTGGGATGAAGGAAATTTTCAATATGAGAAGGTGTTTCAGCCCCATGATGGCCAATTCTCTGTCGTGACTGCTCATATTACAACAGCATCTTCTCAGTGCGAGGGCTTGATGCTGGTATGCTCGTCTTCCATCGGTTTGCTAATGTTGGAGGGATCTATCATAGCAACCGCATGTTATGGACTGTAGTCTACCTGACCCATTCCCTCATTCACATCCCTCACTAGTCTCCAGTTGCATTTTTGAGGTTTGCTTGTGGCTGTCCAGTAAGGTTGAACGTGATGATGAAACTTTAAGAACTTATAAAATACACTTAAGTAACTTCAAGTCAACTTTTGCTTTAATTTGAAATGGTAAATTTATTTAACATGCCTTCAAGTTATTGAGTAAAATTATTAAATAAAGAAGTCAAAACAAATTGCTTAACTATTCAGTGCAGTTTCGCAACCATATTCCAAAAGCAGCCATGCCTTGTGTAAAGCTCAGAGACCAGATGCTTGGGAGCTCTAGCTGGTCTCCAGTTTCCATTGACAGTGCAAGAAGTAGAAACCAAGGACAAACCGGTTCATGGTGGAGACCTTGTTGGTAGTCTTCAGCAGAACTGCTGGTGAAAAATAAGCACATAACAGATCATCGTGTTTGGCTGAATCTGGCAGCAGATGTTGATTGTGAAATGTGTGTCATGGTGCAGTGTTTGTGTTGGAGGGCTCTGAGGAGAGTATGGAGTCCTCATTGCTGGAGATAGTTGGACCTAAGGTGCATTGGGCATGTGTGCAATTGGTGGGAAATGATATTCGAAGGTGCATCAACTGATGACATAGAACATAGAATAGTACAGCACAGTACAGGCCCTTCAGCCCACAATGTTGTGCCGACCCTCAAACCCTGCCTCCCATATAATCCCCCAACTTAAATTCCTCCATATACCTATCTAGTAGTCTCTTAAACTTCACTAGTGTATCTGCCGCCACCACTGACTCAGGCAGTGCATTCCACGCACCAACCACTCTCTGAGTAAATAACCTTCCTCTAATATCCCCCTTGAATTTCCCACCCCTTACCTTAAAGCCATGTCCTCTTGTATTGAGCAGTGGTGCCCTGGGGAAGAGGCGCTGGCTATCCACTCTATCTATTCCTCTTATTAACTTGTACACCTCTATCATGTCTCCTCTCATCCTCCTTCTCTCCAAAGAGTAAAGCCCTAGCTCCCTTAATCTCTGATCAGAATGCATACTCTCTAAACCAGGCAGCATCCTGGTAGATCTCCTCTGTACCCTTTCCAATGCTTCCTATAGTGAGGCGACCAGAACTGGACACAGTACTGCAAGGGTGGCCTAACCAGAGTTTTATAGAGCTGCGTAATTACATCGCGACTCTTAAACTCTATCCCTCGACTTATGAAAGCTAACACCCCATAAGCTTTCTTAACTACTCTATCCACCTGTGAGGCAACTTTCAGGGATCTGTGGACATGTACCCCCAGATCCCTCTGCTCCTCCACACTACCAAGTATCCTGCCATTTACTTTGTACTCTGCCTTGGAGTTTGTCCTTCCAAAGTGTACCACCTCACACTTCTCCGGGTTGAACTCCATCTGCCACTTCTCAGCCCACTTCTGCATCCTGTCAATGTTTCTCTGCAATCTTTGACAATCCTCTACACTATCTACAACACCACCAACCTTTGTGTTGTCTGCAAACTTGCCAACCCACCCTTCTACCCCCACATCCAGGTTGTTAATAAAAATCACGAAAAGTACAGGTCCCAGAATAGATCCTTGTGGGACATCACTAGTCATAATCCTCCAATATGAATGTACTCCCTCCACCACGACCCTCTGCCTTCTACAGGCAAGCCAATTCTGAATCCACCTGGCCAAACTTCCCTGGATCCCATGCCTTCTGACTTTCTGAATAAGCCTACCGTGTGGAACATACAGCTGAGGTTGCTGTCCCTTTTCCAGCACAACATTTATTCGCTGGGATTTGGCTCCAGATATTTAGCAGAATTCTCCTCTCCCACTGGTTTTGCTGAGTGAGCCTGGAGAAACTCCTGGTACCTTACCAGACCCCATCCCCTCCCATCTGACGCACCTTCCCACCTCTTGTCCAACACTTCCATTATTACATCAGGAAAGCATAGTGCCTGTCCTCTCCCATACTGAGCCAAGACTGCAAGAATAAATTTCTTTCACTGTTACTCTTAAGCCATAGTGCACACCTGCTTTAAGGGGAAGAGTCTGACTTTATTTGTCATTTTAAATTCTCCTGGAGTTGAACTCTGATGATGCATTATTCAACCCAACTTCAAAATTTTAAGTTGGCTGGATGCTATAAATGTATTAATAAGAATACTGCTCAAAGGTTATTAAGTGTTCCTATCCCTCAAATGTCCATCAAGATCTCCATGCTGGGTACCAGTTCTGATGGTAGGGCAGTGACCTCTCTGTTACAGCACTAAACATCAGCCAGTACTTGGAGACCATGTTCAAATCTCCCTTAAGGGCAATGTGAGGTGTGACTTGAACTCATCACTGGGTAACCCAGATGTATTTACTCAGAGAGGATTATTGGTAGTGGCTTATTATTGTCATGCGTACCAAGACAGAGTGAAAAGCTTTAGTCTGGGTGTCATCCGGATAGATGATGCTATACATAAGTACATTAAATTAATAAAAAGAAAACAATGCAGAATATAGTATTACAACTACAGAGAAGGTGCATGCAGTTACAGTAAACAAATAAAGTGTAAGGACCATAAGAAGGTCCTTCCTTCCTTTGGGTCCACTTTGCGACTATCGGCCCATTGTAACACTAATCCTACACTAACCTATTTTATCTTCCCTCCCAGAATGCACCACTCACCAACATGCTCCGGTAATTTTACTGCGATCAACTAGACTGAATATTTTTGGGATGTGAGATGAAATTAGAGTGCCCAGTTGAAACCCATGGGGTCGCAACGTGCAAAGCCTCCGCAGTGACAGCAGCGGAGGTCAGGGTCAACCAGCACAGGCCGGGTTGATGGAGTTGTGAAGGAGCAGTTGTACCAGCCAGGCACTGTGCTCACCCTTATAGAGAAAAACAGAATAGAAACAGGCCCTTCAGACCAAAAAGGTCATCATTAGCAGTCGAGGAAATTCTTACCCTTCCTATGGAGAAATCCCTGTCAAATTAAAAGGTGGATGACTAAAATCTAAAGGAGTTAAGCAATTTTTGTATGCAAAACTGGTGCTGTGTGTATTTCTTGCACTGAACTGGGTAACCTGCCAAAGGTCCACTCTAAATCATGTGCAAATGTTTTGGCAGTGCATTTCCCGACAGCAGCAGTCCATAATGGTTGCACCTGCCACGTCATTGATGCATTGATCATTGGGTAGAGAGCTGGCTGTAGAGACACCCACCATTGCAACAGCATAAAGAGCTGCTGTGTAGATGAGGGAGAACAGGGATGCATAGCATGGTATTCTACCCGGGCGTTTGCAGACAACCTCAGCCTAAGGGTGTGACCTAGTTGTACAAGTAGGCTCAAGCCACTGATCAAGGGATAGCAGTCATCACATCAGATCACAAGTGATTGCAAAACAAGATGACAGGGGCTCAACATAAAGCGAGCACCCTCAACAAACGCTGAACAATGACACTGGGAAATGTTCTTTAAAAGACATCCATGCAATGCTGCAAATCTATTAATTGCCTTTGCATTCCTGAATCCTGTGATCTATTCTTCTGGGAATTTTTTAAAATTTTAATTTGAAGTTACTAGTGGAGGTGCTGTGTTGACTTCCATAACTGCAACTTATGGTGCCAGTGGAGGAAGTGTCTGAGATCCTGTAATCTTGAGCTGTGCCAATGTGAACCACTTTTGCCTGAGGCAAATTCCTTTTGGTCATCGACTAAACCAAAAACAATTTAATGAATGCAGAACTGCTTTTTGTGCACAAATCACCCATATATTTGAGCTAATGATTTCAATTTCTTGGCAGTATTATTTCATAGGACAGATTTAATACCATGAGATATAAGAGCAGAATTGGGCTATTTGGCCTATCAAGTCTACACCACCAATTCATCATGACTGATCCATTCTTATACATGAGAGTATGTGAACCACCTTCTCTTGCCAAAGGGCTTGTTGCTGTATTGTTCTATGTTATATCTATTTAAACCTAGCTGGTTTGTCTTCTTAAACTGAAGCCTTACATACGTTGCGTCAAAGTTTGAGAACAATAAGTTTACTAATAAGGAAAGTGATTAAGAATACACAGACATTCTGAAACCAGTGGTAACTGCAGCCCAGAAACTTATTTTAGACATTACATGACATCTGCATCGCTAATGGATTCTTCATAATAAAATATATAGATATACATAACATTATTGAGACTATCAGTGTGCTCCATTTATTTTTGGTCAATAGTGTGTTATAGCAAATACTGAGAGGTGAAATGTCATAAGTACTATTGGCATAGTTTTAATAGATAATACAGGAAGGTTGTGAAAATGATATTCTGGCATTAAATATCCAGATCTGTCCATTATGATGATCCGTCACAACCAACAGAGTTAAAATGCATTGGGGGAGAAATTTGTTTGCAGTCACTAGCACTCCACACACTGCTGTGGAGCTGCAGATTATGTTCAAATTTGAATTTCAGTTCTATAGACGTCCTTAACAATATCACTCACGATAACAAGTTTTCATGTGCCTGACTCCTGGAGTTCAGGCCCAATGGTATACTCAGGCCAGGAGAGAGCAGGGGAGGAAAAGGTTCAGGTGCAAGTGATTGAAGTAGAGGAGGTGAAGATTTAACATGATGGGAGAAATAGAAAGGAGAGATAAAAGACGAGAGCAGAGAATGATGATGGACAAGGAGATTTTGGATGTCCATCTGCACCTGTCAATGAAAGCCAACGTGCAGGTACAGCAAATAAAATCAGAATCAGAATCGTGTTTAATATCACCAGTATATGTCATAACACGCACAAAGTAGGAAAGTAGGAAACTTTGTCATATGGTGTGAGCAGAATTATCTGCAGCTTAATGTGAAAAAGACTCAGGAGCTGGTGGTAGACCTCAGGAGAGCTAAGGTACCGGTGACCCCTGTTTCCATCCAGGGGGTCAGTGTGGACATGGTGGAGGATTACAAATACCTGGGGATACGAATTGACAATAAACTGGACTGGTCAAAGAACACTGAGGCTATCTACAAGAAGGGTCAGAGCTGTCTCTATTTCCTAAGGAGACTGAGGTCCTTTAACATCTGCCGGACGATGCTGAGGATGTTCTACGAGTCTGTGGTGGCCAGTGCTGTCATGTTTGCTGTTGTGTGCTGGGGCAGCAGGCTGAGGGTAACAGACACCAACAGAATCAACAAACTCATTCGTAAGGCCAGTGATGTTGTGGGGATGGAACTGGACTCTCTCACGGTGGTGTCTGAAAAGAGGATGCTGTCTAAGTTGCATGCCATCTTGGTCAATGTCTCCCATCCACTACATAATGTACTGGGTGAGCACAGGAGTACATTCAGCCAGAGACTCATTCCACCGAGATGCAGCACAGAGCGTCATAGGAAGTCATTCCTGCCTGCGGCCATCAAACTTTACAACTCCTCCCTTGGAGGGTCAGACACCCTGAGCCAATAGGCTGGTCCTGGACTTATTTCATAATTTACTGGCATAATTTACATATTACTATTTAACTATTTATGGTTCTATTGCTATTTATTATTTATGGAGCAACTGTAACGAAAACCAACTTCCCCCGGGATTAATAAAGTATGACTATGACTATGACTATGACTAAAATGCTGGAGAAACTCTGCAGGCCAGGCAGCATCTATGGAAAAGAGTACAGTCGAGGTTTCAGGCCAAGACCTTTGAATGGGACTGGAGAAAAAAAGATGAGGAATCAGAGAAAGAAAGTTAGGGGAGGGACTACCATTCAGGGCCCCAAACAGTTCTTCCAGGTGAGATGACACTTGACTATCATGATGAGGCCACACTCAGGTTGGAGGAGCAACACTTTATATTCCATCTGAGTAGCCTCCAACCTGATGGCATGAAGATTGATTTCTTGAACTTCCAGTAATGCCCCCTCCCCTCCTTCATCTTTCCACATTCCCATTTCCCTCTCTCAACTTACCTGCTTACCTGCCCATCACTTACCTCTGGTGTTCCTCCCCCTTTTCTTTCTTCCATGGTCTTCTGCCCTCTCCGATCAGATTCCCCTTTCTCCAGCCCAGTATCTCTTCCACCAATCAAATTCCCAGCTCCTTACTTCACCCTCCTCCCCTGCCCCCCTCCCCCCCAGTTTCACATATCACCTTATGATTCTTTGTCCCCTTCCCCCACACTCTCACTCTAACTCCTCATCTTTTTTCCCAGTCCTGATGAAGAGTCTTGGCCCAAAACGTTGACTGTGTACTCTTTTTCATAGATGCTGCCTGGCCTGCTGAGTTCCTCCAACATTTTGTGTGTGTTGCTTGGATATCTGGCGTTTGTAGATTTTCTCTTGTTTAGCATATATCGTGAAATGTGGCAGCAGTACGATGGAATACATGATAAATGTAGAAAAAAACTGAATTACGGTAGGTATATATATGTATATTAAATAGTTAAATTAAGATAAGTAATGCAAAAACAGAAATTTAAAAAATAAAGTAGTGAGGTAGTGTTCATGGGTTCAATGTCCACTTAGCAATCGGGTGGCAGAGGGGAAGAAGCTGTTCCTGAATCACTGAGTGTGTGCCTTCAGGCTTCTGTACCTCCTGCCTGATGGTAACAATGAGAAGAGGGCATGCCCTGGGTGCTGGAGGTCCTTGATGATGGAAGCCACTTTTCTGAGGCACTGTTCCTTGAAGATGTCTTGGATATTATGGAGGCGAGTACCCATGACGGAGCTGGCTAATTTTCCAACACTGCAGCTTACTTCGCTTGGTGATGCAGCCAGTCAGAATGCTCTGCATGGTACATCTGTAGAAGTTTCTGAGTGTTTTAGGTGACAAACCAAATCTCCTCAAACTCCTGATGAAATCTAACCACTGTCTTGCCTTCTTCATAGCTGTATTGATATTTCGAGACCAGGTTAGATCCTCAGATATATTGACACCCAGGAACTTGAAATTGCTCACTCTCTCCACTTCTGATCCCTCTATAAACTGAATAGTATGTTAATCTTTATTACAAGAGATTTTGCCTGCAGGAACAAGGATATCTCACTACAATTCTACAGAGCCTAGGTGAGAGGACATCTGGAGTAATGTGTGCAGTAGTTGTATCCTTACCTAAGAAAAGATATGGTCACCATAGAGAGAGTGCAACAAATTTACTTCTTCAGCGATTTGATCGGGGCACAACTGCGCAAGCGCGTGGACATCAGCCAGTGAGAACAGCGAGAAGAGTTTAAAAGGAGACAGCCTTATACAGCAGGCGACAGTGTAGAGGGAGACAAAGTAGGAAGGCTTTGGCTCAATGGGTCAAGGCGAGGTAGGTTGCCTGAGTGGAATACAGACAGGAAGTACGTGTGTGAGGCCGGTTTTCTGTTTTCGGTGTCAGATGTGGGAAGTCCTGGAGACTCCCAGCCTCCCGGACGGCCACATCTGCGCCAGGTGCATCGAGCTGCAGCTCCTTAGGGACCGTGTAAGGGAACTGGAGAGGCAGCTCGATGACCTTCGTCTGGTCAGGGAGAGTGAGGAGGTGATAGAGAGGAGCTATAGGCAGGGAGTCACACCGGGCCCTGGGGAGACAGATAAGTGGGTAACAGTCAGGAGAGGGAAGGGCAGGAGTCAGAGGCTAGAGAGTACCCCAGTGGCTGTACCCTTGACAATAAGTAGTCCTGCTTCAGCACTGCTGGCGGGGACAGCCTCAGTACTTGGAGCTATAATGTTGTGGCGATTACAGAGACTTGAATGGCTCAGGGACAGCAATGGTTACTTCGAGTGCCAGGTTTTAGATGTTTCAGAAAGGACAGGGAGGGAGGCAAAAGGGGTGGGGGCATGGCACTATTGATCAGAGATAGTGTCACGGCTGCAGAAATGGAGGAAGTCATGGAGGGATTGTCTACTGAGTCTCTGTGGGTGGAAATTAGAAACAAGAAGGGCTTAATAACTCTACTGGGTATTTTTCATAGACCACCAAATAGTAACAGGGACACCGAGGAGTAGATAAGGAGACAGATTCTGGAAAGGTGTAATAATAATAAGGTTGTCGTGGTGGGAGATCTTGATTTCCCAAATATTGATTGGCATGTCCCTAGAGCGAGGGGTTTAGATGGGGTGGAGTTTGTTAGGTGTGTTCAAGAAAGTTTCTTGACACAATATGTAGATAAGCCGAGAAGAGGAGTGGCTGTACTTGATCTGGTATTGGCAAGTGAACCTGGTCAGGTGTCAGATCTCTCAGTGGGAGAGCATTTTGGAGATAGTGATCATAATTCTATTTCCTTTACCATAGCATTGGAGGGGGATAGGAACAGACAAGTTAGAAAGCGTTTAATTGTAGTAAGGGGAAATATGGGGCTATCAGGTAGGAACTTGGAAGCATAAATTAGAAACAGATGTTCTCAGGGAATTGTACAGAAGAAGTGTGGCAAATGTTCAGGAGATATTTGTGTGGTGTTCTGCATAGGCACGTTCCAATGAGACAGAGAAAGGATGGTAGGGTACAGGAGCCCTGGTGTACAAAGGCTGTTGTAAATCTAGTCAAGAAGAAAAAAAGAGCTTACAAAAGGTTCAAAAAGCTAGGTAACAATAGAGATCTAAAAGATTATAAGGCTAGCAGGAAGGAGATCAAGAAAGAAATTAGGAGAGCTGGAAGGGGCCATGAGAAGGCCTTGGTGGACAGAATTAAGGAAAACCCGAATGCATTCTACAAGTATGTGAAGAGCAAGAGGATAAGGCCTGAGAGAATAGGACCAATCAAGTGTGAGAGTGGAAAAGTGTGTATGGAACCAGAGGAGATAGCAGAGGTATTTAATGAATACTTTGCTTCAGTATTCACTACAGAAAAGGATCTTTGTGATTGTAGGGATGACTTACAGCGGACTGAAAAGCTTGAGCATGTAGATATTAAGAAAGAGAATGTGCAGGAGCTTTTGGAAAGCGTCAAGTTGGATAAGTCATTGGGACCGGACGAGATGTACCCCAGGCTACTGTGGGAGGCGAGGGAGGAGATTGCTGAGCGTCTGGCAATGATCTTTACATTATAAATGGGGACGGGAGAGGTTCCGGAGGATTGGAGGGTTACGGATGTTGTTCCATTATCCAAGAAAGGGAGTAGAGATAGGCCAGGAAATTATAGACCAGTGAGTCTTACTTCAGTGGTTGGTAAGTTGATGGAGAAGATTGTGAGAGGCAGGATTTATGAACATTTGGAGAGGCATAATATGATTAGGAATAGTCAGCATGGCTTTGTGAAAGGCACATCATGCCTTATGAACCTGATTGAATTTTTTGAGGATGTGACTGAACACATTGATGATGGTAGAGCAGTAGATGTAGCGTATATGGATTTCAGCAAGGCATTTGACAAGGTATCCCATGCAAGGCTTATTGAGAAAGTAAGGAGGCATGGGATCCAAGGGGAAATTGTTTTGTGAATCCAGAACTGGCTTGCCCACAAAAGGCAAAGAGTGGTTGTAGATGGGTTATATTCTGCATGGAGGTTGGTGACCAGTGGTGTGCCTCAGGGATCTGTTCTGGGACCCCTACTCTTCATGATTTTTATAAATGACCTGGATGAATAAGTGGAGGGATGGGTTAGTAAATTTGCTGATGGCACAAAGTTTGGAGGTGTTATGGATAGTATGGAGGGCTGTCAGTAGTTACAGCAGGACATTGACAGGATGCAAAAATGGGCTGAGAAGTGGCAGATAGAGTTCAACCCAAATAAGTGTTAGATGGTTCATTTTGGAAGGTCACATATGATGACAGAATATAGTATTAATGGTAAGACTCTTGGCAGTGCAGAGGATCAGAGGGAACTTGGGGCCCGAGTCCATAGGACACTCAAAGCTGCTGCGCAGTTTGACTCTGTGGTTAAGAAAGCATATGGTGCATTGGCCTTCATCAATCATGGGACTGAGATTAGGAGCTGAGAGGTAATGTTGCAGCTATTTAGCAATCTGGTCAGACCTCACTTGGAGTACTGTGCTCAGTTCTGGTCACCTCACTACAGGAAGGACATGGAAACCATAGAAAGGGTGCAGAGGAGATTTACAAGGATGTTGCCTGGATTGGGGAGCATGCCTTATAAGAATAGGTTGAGTGAACTCGGCCTTTTCTCCTTGGAGCAACGGAGGATGAGAGGTGACCTGAAGATGATGAGAGGCATTGATCTTGTGGATAGTTGGAGGCTTTTTCCCAGGGTTGAAATGGCTAGCACGAGAGGGCACAGTTTTAAGATGCTTGGAAGTAGGTACAGAGGAGATGTCAGGGGTAAGTTTTTAATGCAGAGAGAAGTGAGTGCGTGGAATGGGCTGCCGACGATGGTGGTGGAGGCGGATATGATAGGGTCTTTTAAGAGACTCCTGGACAGGTATATGGAGCTCAGAAAAATAAAGGGCTATGTGTAACCCTGGGTAATTTCTCAGGTAAGGACATGTTTGGCACAGTTTTGCAGGCCAAAGGGCCTGTATTGTGCTGTAGGTTTTCTATGTTTCTAAACATTCATTGGATTGATTCTTGGCATGACAGAATTGTCAAGGGAGGAGATACTGGGTCAACAGGCCAACAGAGTTTGGAAGAATGGGAGAAGATATCTTTGGAATATACAAAATTCTGACAGGGAATGTTAGATTGGATGGAGGGAGGATGATTCCCCTGGCTGAGATGGGGAGATAGTTGGAGAGGGGAGGGAGACTAGAACCAAACATCACCTTTTAAGATATGAATTTATATTTACATTGTTTAGGAAGAGCAGTAGGATAAACCAGGTAATAAGAGGCCCATAAACCTTATAGAGAAATTAATGGAGAAAATTCCAAGGGATGGAATTTAAGTATACTCAGAGAGGCAGAGACTGATTATGAATAGCCAGCAGGGCTCATTAATTTAACTGAATTTTTTGAGGAAGTAACATAGAAAATAGGACAGTACAGCACAGGATCAGGCCCACGGTGTTGCAGCAAACTAATTGAAGTATTAATTAAAAGCCTAACTAAACTAATCACTTCTGCCTACACAAGGTTCATACCCCTCCAGTCTCGGTACATTCATGTGCTCCTCTGAGAGTTTCTTGAACACCTCCATCATATTCGCCTCCATCACCACTCCTAGCAACATGTCCAGGCACCCACGACGGTCTGTGTAAAATAACTGCCGTGCACAGCTCTTTTGAATTTACTCCCTCTCAACTTAAATTCCAACCTTGGGAGAAAGATACCAGCTGGCTTCCGCATCTTCAGAGTAAATAGGCCAGGTCTAGCTCACCTCTCCTTATAGCACATGTCGTTTAATCCAGAAAGCATCTCGTAAACCTCTTCTACACCCCCTCCAAAGCTCAAGATTGTCCAATAACGCGGCGACCAAATTAAATATAATACTCTAATCAACATAACCAGAGTTTTATAAACTGTAAAGTAACTTTCTGACTCCTCACTAGTAAAGGCAAGCAAACTATATGCCTCATTTACCATCTTATCAACCTGTAGTAGTCACTTTCAGGAAGTTATGGGCTTGGTCCCCAACTTCCCTCTGCACATCAAAGCTTAAGGATCTTGCCATTAGTAGAACACTATCCTTTTACACTTGACATCTTAAACTGCAACACTTAACATTTAGCAGTGTTAAACTCCACCTGCCATTACTTTTCCCATATCTGCATCTGATTTAAATCCACTGTAACATTTGGCAGTCTTCTCTGCCATCCACATGACCAATCTTCATATCCTCTGTAAACACAGTAAACCACCCATCTATGTTTACATTCAGGTCATTTACATTACAAATAGCAGAGACTCCTGTGAAACACCACTAGTCACAGACTTCCAGTCAGAATGTGTCTCATTGACTATTACTCTCTGTTTTCAATGAATGAGATAATTCTAAATCCAAACTGCCATTCATCGTGAACTCTATGCGTCTTAGTCTTCTGAATGACCCTCACATGAGGGACCTTGCTCAATGCTTTACTAAAATTTATGTAGACAGTGCCCATAGCTGACCGGAAGTGCACTGAGAGCGGTAAGCGTAAAGGAGTTAGGGGCTTGCTGTTCTGGTTAACAACGGATGGTGCAATCCTGGTCATATTACGATGGAGGAACGTGTTTGTAGAACGGATATTGAACTTTTTACTGTTGGACTCATGCCATATTCCACCAAGATACAACACTGGGCGTCACGGGAGGTTGTTTCTGCCTGTGGCCATCGAACTTTGCAGTTCCTCCCGTGGAGGGTCAGACACCGTGAGCCAATAGGCTGGTCCTGGACTTATTTCCATCTGGCATAGTTTGCATATTGTTTGTGGTTTTTGTATTGCTATATTTATACTCTATTCTTGGTTGGTGTAGCTGTAACGAAACCCAATTTCCCTCGGGATGAATAAAGTATATCTATCTATCTATCTAGCTCATCTTCATTACTTCCTCTAAAATCTCAATCAAGTTAGTAAGACATGACCTGCTGTGTACAAAGCCAAGCTGACTGCCCCTGGTTTTCCAAATGCTCAGAAATCTTCGCCCCAAGAAGCCTAGAAATCTGGGAAAAAGATACCAGCTGTCTATCATATCTATGCCGCTCATAATCTTATAAGATTCTATCAGGTCTCCCCTCAATCTCTGCCACGCCAGAGAACACAACCCAAGTTTGTCCAACCTCTCCTTTTATTACATGCCCTCTAATCAAGGCAGAAGCCTAATAAGCATCTTCTGCACCCTCTCCAAAGCCTCCACATCCCTCCTCTAATAGGGCAAACAGAACTGAAAGCAATAGTCCAAATGCAGCCTCTCCAAAGCTTCCACATCCTTCCTATAATACAGACAGAATTGAGTACAATAGTCAATAGATCTTTGTTAGGCTGCAACATAACTTTCTCACTCCTGAACTCAGTGCCTTAACTAACAAAGACAAGCACACCATACATCTTCTTTACCACACTATCAACCTCTGTTGACACCTTTAGGGAACAATGGGCTTAGACTTTAATACCCCTCTGTATATTAACACTGCTTAGAGTCTTACCATTAACTGCATACTGTCCCTTTACATTTGATCTCCCAAGGTGCAATATCTCATACTCGCTCTGATTAAACTCTGCCATTCTCTGTTCATATCTCCTACTGATCCATATCCCACTATATCCTTTGGCAATCTACACTATGCACAATGCCACCAAGATCCCACAAGAGGCCTGGAAGAGAGAAAAAGAATCACATTTCTCTGGCTCTTTTCAGGATGTCCCAAATTGCATAAGAGACCCAATAAATAATTTTGAAATGGAGCCATATGGCAATGGAGCAAAAGGAGTGGTCCATTTGTTAATGCAGACTTGCACGAACAGTCATGTGTCAATGATTAATCATCAGAAATGTTGAGTGGAGAATAAATATTGATCAGAACTCTGCGATGACTCCTGTGCAATTGTACATAATAGCTTCACATGGTTTTCCGTGTCATCGAAAGTCAGGAGACAGATCCTTGATTGAACATGCCTTTGAAGAGACAGCACCTCAGACCCTGTAGAAATCCCATCACGACTGCATAGCAGCATCAACCTGGACTTTTAGATTAGATTATGAGGACACACAGTCCTCTTTTATTGTCATTTAGTAATGCATGCATTAAGAAATGATACATTATTTCCTCCGGTGTGATATCACAAAAACACAGGACAGACCAAGACTGAAAAACTAACAAAACCACATAATTATAACATATAGTTACAACAGTGCAACAATACCATAACTTGATGAAGAACAGTCCATGGTCACAGTAAAAAAGTTCAAAGTCTTTCGAATGTCCCACATCTCACACAGACGGGAGAAGGAAGAAAACTCTCCCTGTCATGCCCGACCACAGTCCGACTCTGAGTCGTCCGAAAACTTCGAGCTCCGATCAGCTCTCCGACACTGAATACCGAGCACCATCTCTATCCGAACGTTTCGACCTCAGCATCAGTCACCAGCAGCAGGCAAGGTCGGAGAATTTGAGGCCTACCCTCTGGAGATTGGAGATTCTCGATCGCACAGTAACAACAGCAGCAAACCAGGCATTTCAGAAATTTCTCCAGATGTTCCTCTGCTTCTCACGTCTGTCTTCATCAAATCAGAATTGCCCACAGCCCCTATTTAACAGATATGATATCATTTCACTGGAGAGCTGCGCGCGCTGCGTCGCACTGCCATCTTCTCCTCCCGATTTTGGGCTGAAAACTCAGAAAATATGAAACAAAGATCCCTCTTACTCTCAAGGGAAGCACAAAGCAATAGAAAATCACAGTCACAGGCCTGCCTTCTGGAGCACAGTTTGAGGTGGGGGGAGTAATTAATAGTATCTACAGGAAAATTCATAAGAGAGATCAGGACATTGAGCAAGGAATGTAGCTGAGCTGCAGTTTGCATTGACACCTAGTGGCTTTATTTGGAATTGGAAAATGACTTGAATCAAAAATTTAATTGCTGTAATAATGAACTTCTCACTGACCATTACCAAGACAAGTACTTGGTGAAACTGTCGTCCAATGTCATAGCAGGTATGGTAGGTGTGTGCTGATGCCATTAAAATGGGTGTTACATAAGCAAAGCAACACCCATAAAATGCTGAAAGAACTCAGCAGGTCACGCAGCATCTGTGGAAATGAATAAACAGTTGATGTTTCGGGCGAGACCCTTCATCAGGACTGGAAATGAAAGGGGAAGATGCCAAAACAAAAAGGTGGGGAGGGGGAAAGGATAACTCAAAGGTGATAGGTGAAGCCAAGTGGGTAGATAAAGATAAAGGGCTGGAGAGGAAGGAATCCGAAAGGAGAGGAGAGAGGACCAAAGGAGTCAGGGGCCCAGCAGGAGGTGATAGGCAGGCCAGAAGAGGTAAGAGACCAGGGTGGAGAATAAAAAAAAGGGGGGGGGATTATTTTTAACCAGAAGGAGAGATCAATATTCATGCCATCAGGTTGGAGGCCACCCAGACTTAATATAAGGTATTTCTCCTCCACCCTGAGGATGGCCTCATTATGGTACAAGAGGAATTTAGGGACTGACATGTCAGATCGGGAATAAGAATTGGAATTTAAATGTTTGGCCACGAGGAAATTCTGATTCTGGCAGATGGAGCATAGATGCTCGACGAAGGGGTCCCTAGATTTACAATGGGTCTCACCAGTGTAGAGGCTGCTGCACCATACACGATAGACAACCCCCAGCACATTTGTAGGTGAAGTGTTGCCTCACCTGGGAGGACTGTTTGGGGCCATGAATGGAGATGAGAGAGGAGGTGAATGGGCAGGTGTAGCATTTAGGATGCTTGCAGGGATAAGTACCGGGAGGGAGATCCAAAGTGAAATCAAATTTCTACAAATTGGTCTAAATTCATAGATTTACAGCTGTGCCATATTCTTTCCATTTCTTGATGACCGACTTAACTGTAATCCAAGGGATATTCAGACACTTGGAAATTTTCCTGTATGGATCTCCTGACTTGTGCTTTTCAATAAGCTTTTCATTGAGTTGCTTGGAATACTCTTTTGTCTTCATGGTGTAGTTTTTGCCAGGATATTGACTCACTAGCAGTTAGATCTTCCAGATACAGGTGTGTTTTAACTACAATCAATTGAAACACCTTGACTGCACACAGGCAATTTCCATTTAACTAATTATGTGACTTCGAAAACCAATTGGCTGCACCAGAGATGAATTGGTGTGTCTTACTAAAGGGGGTAAATACTTACGCAATCAATTATTTAGTGTTTTATATTTGTAATTAATTTAGATCACTTTGAATCTGTTTTCATTTTGACACGAGTCTTTTTCTGTTGATCGATGTCAAAGAAAAGCCAAATTAAATCCACTGTGATTCTGAGATTCAATGTTGTAAAACAATAAAACATGAAAACTTCATGTCTTTAATAATAAACTTGTCTACATATAGGAAGAAGTTTCCAAGTTTCAAACAGAGAAGAGTGGAGCACTTACAGTTTTAGGCTCTTCAGGAAAAAAAGTGAATTCCTTTCATAGATTTAACTAAGAAAGGCCACTTTTTCTTTTTGAAAAAAAGCTTAGCATTATACGGAAAGAGGATAACACTGTTGTCTAAGTATTAGCATAATTATTATTCTTTATTGATTTGTTGATTTTCAAAAACATGAATTTAACTTCTGTGAACTTTGTCTTTCACAGGTTCATTCTTTCCCTCGTTGAAACCAACAGAAACTGTCTTTAAAGTAGTATTTTGGCTAGGGTACTCGAACAGTTGTGTAAACCCCATAATTTACTCTTGCTCCAGTAAAGAGTTCAAAAGAGCTTTTATCCGAATCCTGAAGTGTCAGTGCCACCGCAGAAAGCGACCGGTCTGGCAGGTTTACAATTACAACTGGAAGATGAGTTCTCTCGACCAGCAGCGAAAAGACTCGATGGATAATGGCTCTTTTATTTTCAGTGTCAATGACAGAAGGTCGTCGCTGTCCCACAATGAGAAGAACAAGCAGCCGAACATGGAAATGTGCAGCCTGCAAGGCTGGAGGCTGTTGCCGTCCCTTCGCCGCTCTTCCTTACAGTCCAATGGATCAAAAGAAAACTACAAGTTTCCTGGAAAGACTATCAATGGGGAATATGGTGTTTGTGCTAATTCGATCGTACCCACTAAGAAAACCACAACTTTTGGGTGTTTTACAACAAATTCTGAGGAATTTCAAAACAGCGTTCCTATTAAAAAGGACTCAACATGCTCCAGAAACAATTATTTAGACAAGAACCAAGACTTTCATTGCAATGTCTTGTTGTGAAGTGCTATTTTGTTGTAATGCTGTAATGTTTACAGAAATATCAATGCACATAATATTATAATTGCTATTTTTCTATTCACTTCTGTATGTGTGATAACTTATTGTTTCAGATGTATATTATGTTATTATGAAAATGTCATATCCTCAGGAAAAAGTCTGCTACCTAGAATGCACAATTCACACTACACTAAAAATGTTTTGTTTGCATTTATAGGATCACTGATTTGGGAACTGCTTAAGTTTATGTTAGATGAAAGATTGTCTCACATAAAAATGTTTCCTTGAAAATAAAAAAAATAAGCCAATTAGGAATGTTTGCTGGGGTAGGATGTATGAAACAAATGACTTTTGCAGAGAGGGTGACTAAATAGTGTTTTACATAAAATACCTCTGTGTTATAGGATTCTGCAGGCTTGTAAAGTTGTATGGCCAGTTTCATAGTAAAACACACAAAATGCCAGAGAAACTCCATAAGGTCAGTCAGCATTTATGGAAAGGAATAAAGAGTCAATGTTTCAAGCCGAGACCATTCATCAGGACTAGTTTAAAATTCCATTCACTCCTGCCAAACTAGTTTAAGTTTCCCCAGAAGTAATACAATTTAATGTTGGAAGAGAGGACAAGGCACTGGCTCACCCTGGGTTGGCTGCTGATTGTTAATAGCAGAAACTGGAGAGTTGGGTTGGAGCAACGCACATCAAAGTTGCTGGTGAACACAGCAGGCCAGGCAGCATCTCTAGGAAGAGGTACAGTCGACGCTTCAGGCCGAGACCCTTCGTCAGGACTGCTGATTGTTAATAGCAGAAACTGGAGAGTTGGGTTGGCTGCTGATTGTTAATAGCAGAAATTGGACTGTTGGGTTGGAGCAACGCATATCAAAGTTGCTGGTGAACACAGCAGGCCAGGCAGCATCTCCAGGAAGAGGTACAGTCGACGCTTCAGGCCGAGACCCTTCGTCAGGACTGCTGATTGTTAATAGCAGAAACTGGAGAGTTGGGTTGGCTGCTGATTGTTAATAGCAGAAACTGGAGAGTTGGGTTGGCTGCTGATTGTTAATAGCAGAAACTGGAGGGAGGGCTCATATGATGGAATGGACAGACAAAGAAGGGGAGGATTCATGATAAAATTGTAACAATAGATTTTTCTTTTATAACCGGTCATTTTTACCTAAGATTTCATAATAATAAAGTCTGGTAAGCCCTATTGCTAATGCAATGCGCTTACTCAATGAAAGTCTTTAAATAAAAACTTCAAAAAGTAGTGTTCTTCCAGTTTTACATAGAAACATAGAAACATAGAAAATAGGTGCAGGAGTAGGACATTCGGCCCTTCGAGCCTGCACCGCCATTTATTATGATCATGGCTGATCATCCAACTCAGAACCCCGCCCCAGCCTTCCCTCCATACCCCCTGACCCCCGTAGCCACAAGGGCCATATCTAACTCCCTCTTAAATATAGCCAATAAACTGGCCTTAACTGTTTCCTGTGGCAGAGAATTCCACAGATTCACCACTCTCTGTGTGAAGAAGTTTTTCCTAATCTCAGTCCTAAAAGGCTTCCCCTCTATCCTCAAACTGTGGCCCCTCGTTCTGGACTTCCCCAACATCGGGAACAATCTTCCTGCATCTAGCCTGTCCAATCCCTTTAGGATTTTATATGTTTCAATCAGATCCCCCCCTCAATCTTCTAAATTCCAACGAGTACAAGCCCAGTTCATCCAGTCTTTCTTCATATGAAAGTCCTGCCATCCCAGGAATCAATCTGGTGAACCTTCTTTGTATTCCCTCTATGGCAAGGATGTTTTTCCTCAGATTAGGGGACCAAAACTGCACACAATACTCCAGGTGTGGTCTCACCAAGGCCTTGTACAACTGCAGTAGTACCTCCCTGCTCCTGTACTCGAATCCTCTCGCTATAAATGCCAGCATACCATTCGCCTTTTTCACCGCCTGCTGTACCTGCATGCTCACTTTCAATGACTGGTGTATAATGACACCCAGGTCTCGTTGCACCTTCCCTTTTCCTAATCGGCCACCATTCAGATAATAATCTGTTTTCCTATTTTTGCCACCAAAGTGGATAACTTCACATTTATCCACATTAAATTGCATCTGCCATGAATTTGCCCACTCACCCAACCTATCCAAGTCACCCTGCCTCCTCTTACCATCCTCCTCACAGCTAACACTGCCACCCAGCTTCGTGTCATCCGCAAACTTGGAGATGCTGCATTTAATTCCCTCATCCAAGTCATTAATATATATTGTAAACAACTGGGGTCCCAGCACTGAGCCTTGCGGTACCCCACTAGTCACCGCCTGCCATTCTGAAAAGGTCCCGTTTATTCCCACTCTTTGCTTCCTGTCTGCTAACCAATTCTCCACCCACATCGATACCTTATCCCCAATACCGTGTGCTTTAAGTTTGCACACTAATCTCCTGTGTGGGACCTTGTCAAAAGCCTTTTGAAAATCCAATTATACCACATCCACTGGTTCTCCCCTATCCACTCTACTAGTTACATCCTCAAAAAATTCTATGAGATTCGTCAGACATGATTTTCCTTTCACAAATCCTTGCTGACTTTGTCCGATGATTTCACCGCTTTCCAAATGCAGTTTTATTTACAAACGTAATTGCTGGTGTCTTCTAATTGTCAACACAACAAGATTAATGAAGAAGAGGCAAGTTCGTGAAGAAAAATGTTGATAAATCACAACCTGGCAAATCAACATATGGTTTGTAAAGTTAAAGTTTTAGTACAAGCTCATCTTGGGGCAAAAATGTGTGAAAAATATCCCTCCGGCAATGTGCACTCCTACAAGCTGAATACTAGGTAACAGTGGTTGCTCTGTTCAAGCCATCTAATCTACTGATTTCTCTAAAGCTGACATTACATCAATGCAAAACCACAGTCAATTACAATAAGTTCAATGTTCCATTCCCAGGTAATCACATGCAAAGTACATTATCATAAACAAAAAAGATTCTGCAGATTACATTTACAGATTCGGTAAATTATCATTTCCTATGCTTTTTAGTTTGAGATTCAGGGGCAACAATAAACAGAACCACATAATAAGCATAGGTTTGTCCTAACCAGCTACACGAAACAAGTAACACTTTTGCACCTGATATTTCCTAGCATTGGCTCTATAACTCACGTTGTCATTACTGATGAACATTTCCACCAACACCAATGAAACTTGGAGCCTGCAGCTCTTCACAATGAATGTTAGGGAATGGTCTCACTAGATCTGGGAGCAAAAATGCTTTTTGAACGTTTCAGACATTTAAATTGAACATTTTATATGCTTGCAAAGGGTGATGCATGTATGGAATGAGCTGCCAGAGAAAGTGATTGAGCCACATACAATAACATTTTAAAGATACTGAATAAGCACTTGGATAGGAAGGGTTTAGAGGGATTTGCGACCAATGAATGCAAATGGGACTATGGTCAGTATGAACAAGCTGTATTACTCTATGCCTCTAAAGACCTCTCTGCTGACATTGAGAGACCAACTGGTTAGCCTCAGAACTGGCTCTGACTGCTTTAACACTGTTTTGATGAGCAATGCCTTGTCACCTTGTAGCATCCATGACTCCTTCACGTTGAGCGTGTCCTCTATATGAGTCACTTTCAGCCACAGGAACTTCCCCGAGAGGTGGTCCCTAGGGAGAAAGGGCCTTACCCTAACACTGTTGTAGCGCGCACAGTCTGGACTCCTGCCACAGCAAATGAGTGCATTATAATTTGAGACAGCAAAGTGCCAGAATAGAAGTGAGAATGCCTTTGTTCTTGTTGCCTCCATCACTCCTGGGCATCCTGGGACATATAGGAGGGAGAGTGAAAATCTGGTTGAATAGGGCCACAACAACAACCCCTCACTCAACATCATCAAAACTGAAGTGCTGGACTACAGGAGGAAGAGACTGGAAATCCATGAGACAGTCTTCATTGGGGGATCAGAGGTGGAGAGAAGCACCTCCTATCATAAGAGTCACGGAATCATAGAAAAATACAGCATAGAACTAGGGCATTCGGCCTACCTAGTCCATGCCATCAATGTATCTATCTAAACTACAGCTAAACATTCAAATCGAGCTTGCACACACCACTTGCACTGGTAGCTTGTTTCACACTCTCATGACCCCCTGATGAAGAAGTTTCCCCTTATGTTCCCCTTAAACTTGTCACCTTTCACCTTTAACCCATAACCTCTAGCCCCACTCAACCTCAGTGGAAAAAGCCTGCTTGCATTTACCCTATCTATACCCCTCATAATTTTGTATACCTCTATCAAATCTTCTCTCAAACTTCTATGAGCCAAGGAACAAGATCCTAACCTATTCAAACTTTCCTTATAACTCAGGTCCTCCAATCTCGGCAATTTCTTAGTAAATTTTCTCTATACTCTTTCAACCTTATTTACATGTTTTTTCAAGGCAGGTGACCAAATCTGCGCACAAATTAGGCTTCACCAACATCTTATTCAACTTCAACATAACATCCTATCTCTTATATTCAGTACTTGGATTATAAAAGTCAATATGTCAAAAACTTTCCTTATGACCCTATCTACCCGTAATGCATTTTCAATGAATTATGGACCTGTATTCCCAGAACCTTTTTTATACCACATTCCTCAGTTCTGTACCGTTCACTCTGTAAGACCTACCCTGGTCGGTCCTACTGAAATGCAACATCTCGCACTTGTCTGCATTATATTTCCTCTACCAGTTTTCTGCAAGTTCTCATAGTCTTCCTCATTGTCAACGACAGCCCCAATCTTGATGTCATCCTTAAATATGCTGCTCTAGTTAACCACATTATCATCCAGATTATTGATATAAATGACAAACAGTAACAGATCCAACACCAGTCCCTGCGGCACTCCACTAGTCACTGGCCTCCAGTCAGAGAGGCAACCATCTACTACCACTCGTTGGCTTCTCCCACAAAGCCAATGTCTAATCCAATTTACTTCCTCATCTTGAATTCCAAGCAACTAAACTCTTCTTACCAATCTCCCATGTGGGACCTTGTCAAATGCCTTGCTAAAGTCCATGTAGACAACATCCACTGTCTTTCCCTCAACTTTCCTGGTAAATTACTCAAAAAGGTCTGTAAGACTAGTTAGACATGACCTAACATGCGCAAAGCCATGCTGACTATCCCTAATCGGTCCATATCTATCCAATTACTCATATATCTCATCCTAAAGAATACCTTCCAATAACTTCTCCCTACTGATGTCAGGCTGACCAGCCTATAATTTCCTGGCTTATTTTTAGACCTTTTCTTAAACAATGGAACAACATTAGCTATTAATTTGCCCCAAGACAGCGAACACCTCCTCCTCTATAATCTGTATATGGCCCATGATCTCACTGCTGCTTTGCCTCACCTCTATAGACCCTGTGTCCATCTCCTGAGTAAACACAGATGTAAAAAATCCATTTAGTGTTTCCCCCATTTCTTCTGGCTTCATGCATAAATTACCATTCTGATCTTCCAAAGATCCAATTTCGACCGTTACAATCCTTTTGCTCTTTACATATCAGTATAAGATTCCCCTTCACTTGTCTGCTCGGGCAACCTCATGCTTTCTTTTAGCCCTCCTGACTTCTTTCTTAACTGTCGTCTTGCATTTCTTATACTCCATATTATATAGGCATCTAATAGTCTCATGAGACCGTGGATTTGCGCCTTGGAAGGTTTCCAGGGCGCAGGCCTGGGCAAGGTTGTATGGAAGACCAGCAGTTGCCCATGCTGCAAGTCTCCCCTCTCCACGTCATCGATGTTGTCCAAGGGAAGGGCATTAGGACCTGTACAGCTTGGCACCAGTGCTGTCACAGAGCAATGTGTGATTAAGTGCCTTGCTCAAGGACACACGCACTGCTTCAACCAAGGCTTGAACTAGCGACCTTCAAATCACTAGACGAACGCCTTAGCCACTTGGCTACTCACCAACTCCATAAGCACCTCATTATAACCGTATGTTTCTTGCAACAGTCAGCGATCTCTCTGCAGATTTGTTCCTCCAAATCCAGAGGACTGTTGGGTGGTCAATAATATAATCCCATTAATGTGGTCATACTTTTCTTACTCCTCAGATCCACCCATAAAGCCTCACTAAATGAGCTCTCCAATCTGCCGTGACTGACCACTTCCATGATATTTTCCCTGACTAATAACGCCATCACTCCCTCTTTAATCCCTCCCATTCTGTCAAGTCTAAAACAATGGAACCTCAGAATGTTGAGGGCCCAGTCTTGTCCCTCCTGCATCCAAGTCTCACTAATAGCTATGATATAATTCCATGTGTTGATCCATGCCCTGAGTTCATCTGCCTTTCCTATAGTACTTCTTGCCTTGAAATATATGCAGCTTGGAATATTAGTTGCACCATGCTCAACCTTTTGATTCCTGATTTTGTCGGAGATCTTAACAACATCTGCCTCCACAGCCTCTCCAATATCTGTTCTGGCTCTCTGGTTCCCATCCTCCTGCAACTCTAGTTTAAACTACCCCCCCCCCACCCCCACCCTCATGCAACACTAACGTTCCCACTAGGGTATTACTTCCCCTCCTGTTCAGGTACAAAATGTCTCTTCCTTCCCTGGAAGACAGCCCAATGATCCAAAAAATCTTATGCACTCCCTTCTACACAAGCTCCTTATAACACATATTATACTGTATAATCTTCCTATTTCTGACCTCACTAACACGTGGCATGGGTCGTGACCCCGAAGGTCCTATCCATTAACTGCCTGATCTCACTCTACTCGTCACTCGTCCCACCTATGTCACGTGGACTACAACATCTGGCTTAAGAATCCCCTCCCACTTCAGATTGCTAAGAGCTCAGTCTGAGATGTAGGCCATCTCCACACTCCAATCGTTAACACAAATAATCAGCTAGAAGAGCAGGAGACACATACAATTCCCCACATCCTGCACTACAGTTATCAAAACATGTCAATAATGAATCCCTGACCATTATTATTAAATTACTTCAATATAACATTACTGTGTGTCTGGGTGAATGTCCCTCTACCAAAAATACTGCAACCTCTGCCCAGAAAACACTTTCCTTAGAGTAGATCCACTTTGCTGGTACTGTATACAGTAAACACTGGGTGAACCCTTTGACCTGTTTCTCTTTATTACTGGTCACTAGTCAGCATCGCTGCCAATCAAGAACAATGCACATCACAATATATTAACCAGATGGTTGTGCAGGGGATGGGAAGATGCATTGAAGACCTAACATTGCAAAAAATGAATTTCGTACTCAGTTGACAGTGAAAAGTACCGCATGAAACTTTAAATGAAGACAGTTTTAAGCCATTATCCCAAGTGGCATTCCAATGAACACAACAGAGGTCTCAGTGCGACAAACAGCATATTTCATTCAGTTCTCAACAATTAGGTGCAATCAATATAACGTGTGTGCATGGGTAACTGTGTACTTGTGAAAGCGGTACTTTCAATTGTTTGCAACTCACCTTGACATATCTTGTTAGATAATGAAATTCTGTAATTGTAGAAGCTGGGTCTGTTTTGGTATCATCGCCATCACCATCATCATAACCCTGGTCTTAACTATACAAAGAGATACCTCAGACATGACACCACCTGACCAGACCCTGCCCTGTAAAGTACATTAAGATCATACGGAGAAGCTAATGTCAGATGCAACTAATCTCTTGTCTTGTTTTGGCCAAGATGATAGCTAAATCCTACTGTTCAGGTGAAATAGATGTACCTTACCTGTTGTTCTTCCTCTGCTTGTCTTGTGGTGCATGGGGCGGCAATCTTGCCATTTCTTTAGCACTTGTCTGGTCTTTACGAGGCCGAGTTTCTAGCTCAATCTCAACCCAGCACAGAAGGAAGGCATGCAAGGAGCCGGCCAGATTTGAACCTCAGAACACTCGACTCGAAGTCCAGTGCTGATACACCTACAACACCAGCTGGTTATCCTGTCTCTAACTGTGTATAAAAATGCCATTGTCCCATTAAAGAGACAGTATGTGTGGACCCACAGAAGTAAGGTGAATAGAATTCTCCCCTGCTCTTTGAGGAGAAAGATGGAATGATTAACTTCACTTATCTTTTACCTGAGAATAGACATTTGCAAGTGTTCCTCCTGCTCTACAAGTGTTGACACCATCCAAAATGCAACAAATATTTAACTATTTCAATATCTTTATATCTAATTGCACACAAAATTAAATTAATACTTCTGTCGTTCATTCCTGCAATCATACAGTTGGCATACTGTACAGAAACATAACAAAACGTTTCCGAACTCTCGAGACCCAAACTACGGTATGCGTTTCAATTTTCACCTTCTAATGGAAGTATAAAATTCCATGAACCACTGAAACCTGGGTCCATACATTTAACTTTTCTCTAAAAGCTTTCCAGTAAAAGATAAGCATTGGAGAGGAGAAGAACATTAGCGACATTAAATCAAGAATATAAAGCCTGATTTCAATACATTAATGCCAACATCAATACATTCAATGACACCGATATATTACACTACACTAAACAAATAGCTCTGGCGCTTTGGTCATGATACAAGACCAGATTAATTTATAAAAAGCTTCACACGGGCTAAATATCTTTACACTGGCTGCTAATATTTTGGAGCTAATTATTTACTAGAACAGAATCCAGTATATGAAGGAGTATGGAATGTGGTGAATGTAATTGATAGACAGGGCTGTGGAAAAATATACACATTACATCAAATATGATTGCGTTTTTGTTATAAAATCCAAAGAGCAGGTCGAGTAAAGTATGTTTAAAACCTGTATTAGTAACCATGTTGAAAGAAATTGCTGTACATTGCATTTTTGATCTGATGACTATTATTGAAACATGATTTCATTCACATCAAATAATTAGAATCAGAATAAGACACGGGATAGAAAGATCAGGATTGGAATTGCTGAATATTCTACAGATATTAGCTGATGAGCACCATTTCCCAGACAAGAGTCAGCTGAGGGAAAGAGACACAATCAGAAGACATGTTGTAAAAGAGAGACTGTAGCACACTGTAAAGTCAAAGGATAGGTTATAGGGGAAGGGAGCCTATAGTTCACTGTCATGTCAAAGAATGGGTTGTAGGGGAAGGGAGCCTGTAGTTCACTGTCATGTCAAAGAATGGGTTGTAGGGGAAGGGTGCCTGTAGTTCACTGTCATGTCAAAGAATGGGTTGTAGGGGAAGGGTGCCTGTAGTTCACTGTCATGTCAAAGAATGGGTTGTAGGGGAAGGGTGCCTGTAGTTCACTGTCATGTCAAAGAATGGGTTGTAGGGGAAGGGAGCCTGTAGTTCACTGTCATGTCAAAGAATGGGTTGTAGGGGAAGGGTGCCTGTAGTTCACTGTCATGTCAAAGAATGGGTTGTAGGGGAAGGGTGCCTGTAGTTCACTGTCATGTCAAAGAATGGGTTGTAGGGGAAGGGAGCCTGTAGTTCACTGTCATGTCAAAGAATGGGTTGTAGGGGAAGGGTGCCTGTAGTTCACTGTCATGTCAAAGAATGGGTTGTAGGGGAAGGGTGCCTGTAGTTCACTGTCATGTCAAAGAATGGGTTGTAGGGGAAGGGTGCCTGTAGTTCACTGTCATGTCAAAGAATGGGTTGTAGGGGAAGGGTGCCTGTAGTTCACTGTCATGTCAAAGAATGGGTTGTAGGGGAAGGGAGCCTGTAGTTCACTGTCATGTCAAAGAATGGGTTGTAGGGGAAGGGTGCCTGTAGTTCACTGTCATGTCAAAGAATGGGTTATAGGGGAAGGGAGCCTATAGTTCACTGTCATGTCAAAGAATGGGTTGTAGGGGAAGGGTGCCTGTAGTTCACTGTCATGTCAAAGAATGGGTTATAGGGGAAGGGAGCCTATAGTTCACTGTCATGTCAAAGAATGGGTTGTAGGGGAAGGGAGCCTGTAGTTCACTGTCATGTCAAAGAATGGGTTGTAGGGGAAGGGTGCCTGTAGTTCACTGTCATGTCAAAGAATGGGTTGTAGGGGAAGGGAGCCTGTAGTTCACTGTCATGTCAAAGAATGGGTTGTAGGGGAAGGGAGCCTGTAGTTCACTGTCATGTCAAAGAATGGGTTGTAGGGGAAGGGTGCCTGTAGTTCACTGTCATGTCAAAGAATGGGTTGTAGGGGAAGGGTGCCTGTAGTTCACTGTCATGTCAAAGAATGGGTTGTAGGGGAAGGGTGCCTGTAGTTCACTGTCATGTCAAAGAATGGGTTATAGGGGAAGGGTGCCTGTAGTTCACTGTCATGTCAAAGAATGGGTTATAGGGGAAGGGAGCCTGTAGTTCACTGTCATGTCAAAGAATGGGTTATAGGGGAAGGGTGCCTGTAGTTCACTGTCATGTCAAAGAATGGGTTATAGGGGAAGGGAGCCTGTAGTTCACTGTCATGTCAAAGAATGGGTTGTAGGGGAAGGGTGCCTGTAGTTCACTGTCATGTCAAAGAATGGGTTGTAGGGGAAGGGTGCCTGTAGTTCACTGTCATGTCAAAGAATGGGTTGTAGGGGAAGGGTGCCTGTAGTTCACTGTCATGTCAAAGAATGGGTTGTAGGGGAAGGGAGCCTGTAGTTCACTGTCATGTCAAAGAATGGGTTGTAGGGGAAGGGTGCCTGTAGTTCACTGTCATGTCAAAGAATGGGTTGTAGGGGAAGGGAGCCTGTAGTTCACTGTCATGTCAAAGAATGGGTTATAGGGGAAGGGAGCCTATAGTTCACTGTCATGTCAAAGAATGGGTTGTAGGGGAAGGGAGCCTGTAGTTCACTGTCATGTCAAAGAATGGGTTGTAGGGGAAGGGAGCCTGTAGTTCACTGTCATGTCAAAGAATGGGTTGTAGGGGAAGGGAGCCTGTAGTTCACTGTCATGTCAAAGAATGGGTTGTAGGGGAAGGGTGCCTGTAGTTCACTGTCATGTCAAAGAATGGGTTGTAGGGGAAGGGAGCCTGTAGTTCACTGTCATGTCAAAGAATGGGTTGTAGGGGAAGGGTGCCTGTAGTTCACTGTCATGTCAAAGAATGGGTTGTAGGGGAAGGGTGCCTGTAGTTCACTGTCATGTCAAAGAATGGGTTGTAGGCGAAGGGTGCCTGTAGTTCACTGTCATGTCAAAGAATGGGTTGTAGGGGAAGGGTGCCTGTAGTTCACTGTCATGTCAAAGAATGGGTTGTAGGGGAAGGGAGCCTGTAGTTCACTGTCATGTCAAAGAATGGGTTGTAGGGGAAGGGAGCCTGTAGTTCACTGTCATGTCAAAGAATGGGTTGTAGGGGAAGGGAGCCTGTAGTTCACTGTCATGTCAAAGAATGGGTTGTAGGGGAAGGGTGCCTGTAGTTCACTGTCATGTCAAAGAATGGGTTGTAGGGGAAGGGAGCCTGTAGTTCACTGTCATGTCAAAGAATGGGTTGTAGGGGAAGGGTGCCTGTAGTTCACTGTCATGTCAAAGAATGGGTTGTAGGGGAAGGGAGCCTGTAGTTCACTGTCATGTCAAAGAATGGGTTGTAGGGGAAGGGAGCCTGTAGTTCACTGTCATGTCAAAGAATGGGTTGTAGGGGAAGGGAGCCTGTAGTTCACTGTCATGTCAAAGAATGGGTTGTAGGGGAAGGGAGCCTATAGTTCACTGTCATGTCAAAGAATGGGTTGTAGGGGAAGGGTGCCTGTAGTTCACTGTCATGTCAAAGAATGGGTTGTAGGGGAAGGGAGCCTGTAGTTCACTGTAATGTCAAAGAATGGGTTGTAGGGGAAGGGAGCCTGTAGTTCACTGTCATGTCAAAGAATGGGTTGTAGGGGAAGGGTGCCTGTAGTTCACTGTCATGTCAAAGAATGGGTTGTAGGGGAAGGGTGCCTGTAGTTCACTGTCATGTCAAAGAATGGGTTATAGGGGAAGGGTGCCTGTAGTTCACTGTCATGTCAAAGAATGGGTTATAGGGGAAGGGTGCCTGTAGTTCACTGTCATGTCAAAGAATGGGTTGTAGGGGAAGGGAGCCTGTAGTTCACTGTCATGTCAAAGAATGGGTTGTAGGGGAAGGGTGCCTGTAGTTCACTGTCATGTCAAAGAATGGGTTATAGGGGAAGGGTGCCTGTAGTTCACTGTCATGTCAAAGAATGGGTTGTAGGGGAAGGGAGCCTGTAGTTCACTGTCATGTCAAAGAATGGGTTGTAGGGGAAGGGAGCCTGTAGTTCACTGTCATGTCAAAGAATGGGTTGTAGGGGAAGGGTGCCTGTAGTTCACTGTCATGTCAAAGAATGGGTTGTAGGGGAAGGGTGCCTGTAGTTCACTGTCATGTCAAAGAATGGGTTGTAGGGGAAGGGTGCCTGTAGTTCACTGTCATGTCAAAGAATGGGTTGTAGGGGAAGGGAGCCTGTAGTTCACTGTCATGTCAAAGAATGGGTTGTAGGGGAAGGGAGCCTGTAGTTCACTGTCATGTCAAAGAATGGGTTGTAGGGGAAGGGAGCCTGTAGTTCACTGTCATGTCAAAGAATGGGTTGTAGGGGAAGGGAGCCTGTGGCACACAGCCATTTAGGAAGACAGGTTGGGAGAGGAGAGCAGATGTTATTCTGCTGATTCTTGGGAAGTGTAGAGTGTTGAGTGAAGAAAAGTGCTTGAAGATTGTGGAGAATGGAGTCATTCATGATGAAGCTAGGTACAAATAGGCTTATTAACCTGAGAAGAGGTAAAATACTGATACATACTGGGCCTTAGAGTGAAAAAATACACTTAACTCAAGTAATTGGTCATTTGTTGCTCTTTTTTACTTGCCAGTTTTCTCAAAATCCAGGTAAAGATGAAGAAAATCTATAAAAAATCTCGGTATGCTAGGTCACATGCCCCACCTCATTAAAACAACTCAAACCTATCCGTTGTTTAAGATTAAAATTATCCCACTTGAATTAACCAAATCAATGGAAATGATGTCACAGTTAAGGCAGGTCACTTTATAGTTTGATTACTTTAGTCATAGAGTGAGAAAGCTCAGTCTCTTTGTCCCAACACCTCCGTGCTGACCGTGCAGCACCCGTCTATAAATATTCCATACATCAGAACCTTGCCCATAGCCTTCATGCCTTTCTGATCGAGTGTCATCTGGATAAAATATAAAATGTTGTGCAAATATTTGTCTCTACACTCCCTCAGGCAGTGCAGTCCAGATTCCAATCACCGAATGGGAGAAAAAAAATTCCTCCTCAGTTACTATGCTGTGTGATGCAAAAGACAGGGACTATTACTTCAGTTTAGAAGTAGTGTCCAGAAAAGTGATATTATAGATTTTACCTGTTTACTAAAACTTTGTGATAGGTGTAACTAACATTGTTCTACACCATTGATGTGGTAACGCTTAACGTGTGAAACAACTTTATTAAAGTTGTTTTGCTATAGCGACATGTCATTGGACAGGAAGGACTCATCACATGATAGTAAGTTTTTTATCATGTAGATAAAATAAGAAGTTCTCTATTAATGGAGAGGATTTCACCTTTAGACTGGGATTGTGAGAGTTATTCCTTGTTAGTAATTATTTAATGAAACAGTTGTCTAAAATTTAATGACTTGATCACAATCATATTGAAAATAAATCAGCAGTTTACAACAGTAGTAGAACTCCTACCTCTTGTTTCAAACTGATGTACACTGGTTTTAGACTCCTGTGTCTCAATAAAGAGATTTTACTATTTTTAAAAGATACATCTTATCATGATTAAATCATGAACTATCCAACCCTGGAGTGGGTACAGTGCAAGCAGGAAAGTAACTGATAATCATGGACCTCACAGCTTAGAAGCCACCGCACTAGTCCAGGTGTTCCTGCAATTCAGGATTTTGATGAATATTTTAGTTGTTTCTATTTTTGAAACTTGTATGAGTAATTGCATTTGTTTTCCTTGGACCTTTTGTTGTCTAAACCATGTTGGATATTTCAAGTTTTTGAAATTAATATCTCAAAAGAGATATCAAATTGGGAGGGACTGTCAGTACTACTGTAGGTGGTAACAACTTTATGAGAAGATATGAATACATTTTCATAATGACTGTCTAATTGTAAAATTAATTTCAGTGTAGCTAACAGTGGAGTACTATATTTTAATGAGAAAAATATGTAGCTCACTCACAACAGTATAGGGAAGATAATGATAGAGCAGAGAAGTGAAGCAATATATAAATATATATATTTATATATATTATATAATATAATATATATAATATTAGATAAATAAATATATAAATATAAAGATATAAAGATATAAAGCTCAATAAGGACATTAGAAGCAAATGAGGCACATCTTGATTTCTAGTGATAAAATTAATAATGAATTTACGTTAAATGCAGCAAATCATTGTTAGTGCAGATATATGGAGTACTGTGATCATCGCTGTTGTCATTTTACAGTAGGTGGATAACGGAGCTGCAGCAAGTATAAAAGAGTTGTGCCGCCACGCCTACTAGGTGACCACCTTTCACAAAACAAATACAAGCAGGACCAATATTCCTTTAAAAGGGAAAACTGGTCTAATTAGATTTAAATCATGAAATGTATGGAGACAAGAGGCACAAAGAGAGTGTTTCCATTTGTTAGGTGAAACAAAACTAAAAACAATACAAGAGATCAAAAGGGATTTCAGAGGAAATTGTATGTGTTAGTTGATGATGGGAAGGAATTTCGCATCTCACAAGTAATGGCTAAGGTGTATACTGTCCTTGCATTTAAAGGAAGTCTAAACCTAGATTATCTCATGAGGAACTTGTACATGAGGGTAAGATGAAGGGACACATACCAATCCTCAGAGGGATCAGAAGTGAAGAGAGTGAGTAGCTTCAAGTTCCTGGGTGTCAAGATCTCTGAGGATCAAACCTGGTTCCAACATATTGATGTAGTCATAAAGAAGGCAAGACAGCGGCTATGCTTTATTAGGAGTTTGAAGCGATTTGGCCTGTCAACAAATACATTCAAAAACTTCTATAGTTGGACCATGGAGAGCATTCTGACAGGCTGCATCACTGTCTGGTATGGAGGGGCTACTGCACAGGACCAAAAGAAGCTGCAGAAGGTTGTAAATCTAGTCAGCTCCATCTTGGGCACTAGCCTACAAAGTACCCAGGACATCTTTAGAGAGCGATGTCTCAGAAAGGCAGCATCCATTGTTAAAGACCTCCAGCACCCAGGGCATGCCCTTTTCTCACTGTTACCATCAGGTAGGAGATACAGAAGCCAGAAGGCACACACTCTGCCATTCAGGAACAGCTTCTTCCCCTCTGCCATCCGATTCCTAAATGGACTTTGAAGCTTTGGACACTATCACACTTGTTTTAATATACAGTATTTCTGTTTTTGTGCATTTTTAATAAACTATTCAATATACACAATTGATTTACTTGTTTATTTATTATGTTTTTTTTTTCTCTCTCTCTCTGCTAGATTATGTATTGCATTGAACTGCTGCTGTTAAGTTAAAAAATTTCACATCACATGCCGGTGATAATAAACCTGAATCTGATTCTGAAAAGAGGGCTATGGTTAAAAAAAAAAGTAAATGAGGAGACCTAACTGGAGCATAAATGCCAGAATAGGTAAGTTAGGCGTTTTTTTAGATCATTGGCCAAGTGGAAGATCTGAGCTGCATTGATGGGGTTCACTACCATCAGCCATTTCTCTACTACGCCACATACTAACTTGACTTAGAAACGTATCATGGTTCCTCATCGCAATTGTAGCTAAAACCTGGAACACCACACCCAGCACAACAGAGTCAATGCTGCCACACAAGACTACAACCATTTTCTCAAGGGCAATGAGGAATGTGCAATTAATGTTAGTAAATTAATTTAAAAGAAAATTCTGTTAAACTGTACTCAGCTTTCACATATTTTGCTTTTATCTGGTACAACCTGATAATTATATTACCAAGTACTGTCATGTATTGAAACCTTTTTCAGTCAATAGAAATCTTCATAGAGCCAATCCTCATAGCGCAATCAGAAGTGGAAAGAGTGAGCAATTTCATAGAAACATAGAAAACATACAGCACAATACAGGCCCATCAGCCCACAATGCTGTACCAAACATGTTCTTACTTCAGAAGTTACCTAGGGTTACTCATATCCCTCTATTTTCCTAAGCTCCGTGTACCTATCCAGGAGTCTCTTAAAAGACCCTTTTGTATCCACCTCCACCACGATGGCCGGCAGCACATTCCACACACTCACCACTCTCTGCATCAAAAACTTTCCCCTGACATCTCCTCTGTACCTACTTCCAAGCACCTTAAAACTGTGCCCTCTTATGCTAGCCATTTCAGCCCTGGGGAAAAGCCTCTGACTATCCACAAGATCAATGCCTCTCATCATCTTATACACCTCTATCAGGTCACCTCTCATCTTCCATCACTCCAAAGAGAAAAGACCGAATTCACTCAAGCTATTCTCAAAGGGCATGCTTCCCAATCCAGGCACCATCCTTGTAATTCTCCTCTGCACCCTTTCTATGGTTTCCACATCCTTCCTGTAGTGAGGTGACCAGAACTGAGCACAGTACTCCAAGTAGGGTCTGACTAGGGTCCTATATAGCTGCAACATTACCCCTCAGCTCCTAAACTCAGTCCCACGGTTGATGAAGGCCAATGCACCATATGCCTTCTTAACCACAGAGTCAACCTGTGCAGCAGCTTTGAGTGTCCTATGGACTCGGACACCAAGATCCCTCTGATCCTTCACTCTGCCAACAGTCTTACCATTAATACTATATTCTGCCATCATAATTGACCCACCAAAATGAACCACCTCACACTTATCTGGGTTGAACTCCATCTGCCACTTCTCAGGCCAGTTTTGCATCTTATCGATGTCCCACTGTAAACTCTGACAGCCCTCCACACTATCCACAACACCCCCAACCTTTGTGTCATCAGCAAATTTACTAACCCATCCCTCCACTTCCTCATCCAGGTCATTTATAAAAATCATGAAGAGTAGGGGTCCCAGAACATAACCCAAAGGCACACCACTGGTCACCGACCTCCATACAGAATAAGACCAACCTATCACACTTTGTCTTCTGTGGGCAAGTCAACCCTGGATCCACAAAGCAAGGTCCCCTTGGATCCCATGCCTCCCTACTTTCTCAACAAGCCTTGCATGGGGTACCTTATCAAATGTCTTGCTGAAGTCCATATATACTACATCTACTGCTCTACCTTCATCAATGTGTTTAGTCACATCCTCAAAAAATTCATTCAGGCTCGTAAGGCATGATGTGCCTTTCACAAAGCCATGCTGACTATTCCTAATCATATATCTCACCAAACGTTCATAAATCCAGCCTGTCAGGATCTTCTCCATCAACTTACCAACCACTGAAGTAAGACTCACTGTTCTATAATTTCCTGGGCTATATCTGCTCCCTTTCTTGAATAAGGGATCAACATCTGTAACCTTCCGATCCTCTGGAACCTCTCCCGTCCCCACTGATGATGCAAAGACCATTGTCATAGGCTCAGTAATCTCCTTCCTCGCCTCCCACAGTAGCCTGAGGTACATCTCTTACGGTCCTGGACACTGTGCAACTTGATGCTTTCCAAAAGCTCCAGCACATCTTCTTTCTTAATGCCCATATCCTTAAGTTTTTCAATCTGCTGTAAGTCATCCCTACAATCGCCAAGATCCTTTTCCACAGTGAATACTGAAGCAAATTGTTCATTAAGTACCTCTGCTATCTCCTCCGGTTCCATACACACTTTTCCACTGTCACATTTGATTGGTCCTATTATTTCACATCTTATCCTCTTGCTTTTCACATACTTGTAGAATGCCTTGGGGTTTTCTTTAATCCTGCTTGCCAAGGCCTTCTCATGACCCCTTCTGGCTCTCCTAATTTTATTCTTAAACTTCTTCCTGCTAGCCTTATAATCTTCTCGATCTCTATCATTACCTAGTTTTTGAACCTTTTGTAAGCTTTTCTTTTCTCCTTGACTAGATTTTCAACAGTATTTGTACACCATGTTTCTGTACCCTACCATCCTTTCCCTGTCTTGTTGGAATGTACCTATGCAGAACACCACGCAAATGTCCCCTGAACATTTGCCACATTTCTGCCATACATTTCCCTGAGAACAGCTGTTCACAATTTATGCTTCCAAGTTCCTCCCTGATATTATATTTCCCCTGACTCCAATTCAATGATTCCCTAACTTGTTTGTTCCTATTCCTCTCCAATGATATGGTAAAGGAGATAGAATTATGATCACTATCTCCAAAATGCTCTCCCACTGAGAGACCTGACATCTGACCAAGTTCATTTCCCAATACCAGATCAAGTACAGCCTCTCCTCTTGTATGCTTATCTACATATTGTGTCAGGAAACCTTCCTGAACACACCTAACAAACTCCACCCCATCTAAATCCCTTGCTCTTGGGAGATGCCAGTCAATATTTTGGAAATTAAAATCTCCCTCCACAACAACCCTGTTATCATTACATCTTCCCAGAATCTGTCTCCCTATCTGCTCCTTGATGTCCCTGTTACTATTCGGTGGTCTATGAAAAATACCCAGTAGAGTTATTAACCCCTTCTTGTTTCTAACTTCCAACCACAGAGACTCAGTAGACAGTCCCTCCATGACTTCCTCCTTTTCTGCAGTCATGACACTATCTCTGATCAGCAGTGCCACACCCCCACCTTTTTCGCCTCCCTCCCCGTCCTTTCTGAAACATTTAAAGCCTGGCACTCTGAGTAGCCATTCCTGCCCCTGAGCCATCCAAGTCTCTGTAATGGCCACAACATCACAGCTCCAAGTACTGATCCTCGCCCTAAGTTCATCCACTTTGTTCATGATGCTTCTTTCATTAAAGTAGACAGATCTCAAACCATCGGTCTGAGCATGTCCCTTCTTGATCACCTGCCTATCCTCCCTCTCGCACTGACTCCAAGCTTTCTCTATTTGTGAGCAAACTGCCTCTTCCTCCGTCTCTTCAGTTCAGTTCCCACCCCCCAGCAATTCTTTTTCTTTTTAAATCTTTTTACTAATTTTTCAAAATGATAAACTCAATAACAAAGTTGGTACAAAGAGATTGCAAAAATGTTCATCAGCATATATAAAATGAATTTTAAGTAGCATAGAAATAAAAGACTTCCAAACTCATAATGAGATTAAACAGTAACAAAGAAAAAGAAAAAAATATATATATATAAACAAAAAAAACCCCAAAAGGAAAAGAGAAAAAAAACCCAAAAAAAAGACAAAACAGGACTAGACCAACAACTTGTATCAGACATGATCCATAATGTCGCTAACTCTGCTCCTCTCATCATATAATTTTAGAAAAAAGATTTGGAAAGGTCAGATTACATCATATGAAAATGTTGCATAAAAGGTTTCCAGGTATCTTCAAATTTAACCAAAGAGTCAAAAATATCACTTCTAATTTTTTCTAAATTTAAACTTAATATGTTTTGAGAAAACCATTGGAATGTAGTTGGAGGATTAATTTCCTTCCAGTTCAACAAAATAGATCTTCTCGCCATTAAAGTAACAAAAGCTATCATTCGAGAGGCTGACCCCAGCAATTCTAGTTTAAACTCTCCCCAGTAGCCTTAGCAAACCTCCCCACCAGGATATTGGTCCCCCTGGGATTCAAGTGCAACCCATCCTTTTTGTACAGGTCACTCCTGCCCCAGAAGTGGTCCCAATGATCCAGAAATCTGAATCCCTGCCCCCTGCTCCAATCCCCCAGCCACGCATTTATCCTTCACCTCATTCTATTCCTATACTCACTGTCACGTGGCACAGGCAGTAATCCCGAGATTACTACATTTGAGGTCCTGCTTCTCATCTTCCTTCCTAACTCCCTGTAGTCTTTTTTCAGGACCTCATTCCTTTTCTTACCTATGTCGTTGTTACCAATATGTACCACGACCTCTGGTTATTCTCCCTCCCACTGCAGGATATCGTGGATGTGATCGGAAACATCCTGGACCCTGGCATCTGGGAGGCAAACTACCATCTGCGTTTCTTACCTGCATCTACAGAATCGGCTGTCTGACCCCCTAACAATAGAGTCCCCTATCACTGCTACCATCCTGTTCCTTTCTTTACCCTTCTGAGCCACAGGGCCAGACTCTGTGCCGTAGGCGTGACCACTGATGCTTCCCCCAGGTAGGCCGTCCCCACTAAGGAAAACTTTTTGTTAAGAGGGCCAGCCACAGGGTTACACTCTAGTATTTGACTCTTGCCCTTCCCTCTCCTGACTGTTACCCTGTCTCCAGAGGCTCTGGTGTGACTACTTGCCTATCGCTCCTCTCTATCACCCTGACCAGACGAAGGTCATCGAGCTGCATCTCCAGTTCCCTAATTCAGTCCCTAAGGAGGTCTCCCAGACTTCCCACATCTGACACCCAGTACAGAACACCGGCCTCACAGACATACTTCTTGTTTCCATTCTTCACAGGTAACTTACCTCGCCGTGACCCGTTATCACGAAGCCGAATGAGCCAAAGCCCTACCACTCTGCCTCGGATCACTCCATCGATGACAGCTCCGCTAGGCAGTGTCTCCCTTTTATATCTGTTGTCAAGTTCCAGGGTGTCAGGATCTTCGAAGATCTAACCTGATCACAATATATCAATGCAGCTATAAAGAAGGCAAGACAGCAGCTACATTTCATCAAGAGTTTGAGGAAATTTGGTTTGTCACCTAAAACACTCAAAAACTTCTACAGATGTACCATGCAGAGCATTCTGACTGGCTGCATCACTGTCTGGTGGGGGGGGGGGGGAGAGGAGTGACTGCTGCATATTATTGAAAGAAGCTGCAGAAAGCTGTAAAATTAGTGAGCTTCATCATGGGTATTAGCCTCTGTAGTAGTGAAGACATCTTCAAAGTGTGGTGCCTCAGAAAGGTGGCGTCCATTATTAAGGACCCCCAACACCAAGGACATGCCCTCTTCTCATTGCTACCATGAGGAAGGAGGTACAGAAGCCTGAAGGCACACACTCAACGATTCAGGAACAGCTTCTTTCCCTCTGCCATCTGATTCCCATATGGACATTGAACCCATGGACACTGCCTTACTTCTTTTTAAAATTTCTGTTTTGCACTATTTTAACCATTTAATATACATATATACTTACTGCAATGATTTACTTTTTTATATTATCATGTATTGCACTCTACTGCTACTGCAAAGTTAAAAATTTTCCTGACACATGCTGGAGATATTAAACCTGATTCTGATTCTCTGTATTACAAATAATCTATCATCAGTTTCTCTGTATTTGTATAGTATCGCTTCTCCAGAATAGATTCAGCCACATTACTTTGTACACTGTGCTGACCTTCAATTCTCTCTTGTTTGCATTAAAAATCTTCTTCCTTGTTCTCAAATTCTCCCACAGCATTACTCATACCTGTTTATGCAATTTCTTCAAACTGTACATCCCTCAGGATGCCTATGTAGATTCAATCTTATCATCTCTCATTTTAATCACTCTCTCAAACTCAGAGGCCTGGCTCCACATTTGGCTTCATGCCAAATTATATTTGCTGCTCTTGCTGTCAAGCTATTTGGGTTAATTTATTATATCCAGAAGTGCTATCGATCCTCAACCACTCAATTGTCTGTCACTTTGGTCTTTCCTACAGGTCCTTTTAAGACTGAAAGGTTCTCTTGGTTCTGTTAACATCATTAACAATTATTTTGTTCAGCTCCATTTGTCAGAGTCTTCAGTTACTTTGCATTGATTGCATACTCAATATTTGTACACCTCTTGCATTACACATATTTTCCTGGTGAAACTGAGTTTTTAACCTTAGAGCAAAGAGAAGATTTGCCTATGGTCCTCAGAGTTGTGAAAGCTCGGATTGTGTTAATAAACGGATTTTTTTTTCCAAAATTACAGTCAATTTGAAGAGAGCATTGATTTGAGATGGACGACTGGCAAATGAACATAGAGCATTACAGAACAATACAGACCCTTCAGTCCACGCTATTGTGCAGACATTTAAACCAACTCCAAGATAAGTCTAAGCCCTCCCTCCCATGTAGTCATCCATCTGCCTATCTAAGAGTTTCTTAAACGCCCCCACTGCCTCTATTGCCAGTGCTGGCAGGGTTTTCCAAGCAGCTAACACTCTCTGTGTAAAAAAAACATACTTCTGACATTCCCCTTACTACTTCCTTCAATCACGTTAAAATTATGCCCCCTCGTTGAAGTAGACCTTAGGAACAAATCAGCATTTTTTTTTTCAATGCAGCAAGTGGGTCAGATCTGAAAACTGATCCAAGATAACTTTTTAATAGTGAAATAGATAAATAGTTGGAGGTCAAACTGTATCACTACTTTGAAAGAGATGAAGTGGAAGTGAGAGAATTGCTCTTCAAAAGTTCAATGAGTCAAGAGCCCTTCACTTAGACTGTAGTTTTTTTTTCCTGTTGATTTGAATAACAATCAGATCTTGACCTTCCTTGGTTGCTTTTTGCTTCTTGCTTCTTGGCATTACCTTTCTTTAATTATAACACAGGAGGAGACTATTAACTGCATGTTAACACCCTTTATTCCCTTCAAGTGCCTCTCCAGTTTCTTTTTGAACCTTCATTGATGAATAATTACATATTTGTTCTGAACATTCAGTGTATCCAAGAAACCCATGCATGTTGACTGCCCTTTCATTCCGACCTCAAACGTATCTGCTTATCTCATTTAAAGAGCCTCAACGATCAATCCGCTATTTACTCTGCAATTTTGCCTGGCATGCTGGAAATTGTGTGAAATTAAATTGAAATAGAAAGAAGCAGGGGAAAAAATGCTGTTGGAGAAGAGTGTGTAATTTAGAGTCCATGGAAAAAATGATAATTAAATGAGCCAGCTCAAAGGTGTCTTCTAGCAGAGACTCTTCAGGGCGACAAGATCCTGTCCCTTTAAAAGGGGAATACTTTAGTTTTTTTGGTTAATGTAACTAACAATAAAAGTCCGGAAATGCTGGAAATCTGAAATGCAAACAGAAATGTTGAAAACACTCAACAGATCAGGCCGTTTCTGTAGGAAAAGAAACAGAGGTCAGGCTTCAGGTCAGAGACTCCTCGCCAGATCCAATTCACTGTCTTCTAATTAGTTTATTAAGGCCGTAAATTACCCTGCCAGCTCCATTGTTTCTTCGGGTGGGTGAATAAGTTTATCTTTTTAATCTCATAAAATGGAATACTTTACATGTGTTTTTAAATAATCGTAAATTGCTCTATTCGCTCTAGTAAAACATCTTCGGTCTATCTAAATATTAACCGGCTTCTCCACTGAATGCAAATTCTCTTTTGAATCTCAACAGACCTGCATTCCATTCGAGATGTGCAGGTGCCTTTCATGGCCAGTACTGATTAGGAGGTGGAGATTCCGACTTTTGGATGTCTCATTTAATCAACAGGGCTAAAACGAAATCAGCAGCCCCTTATCTCCACTGCCGCTTGCACATGATGCAGGCTGTGAGAGATAAATAATTGTCACAACGTTAATGATTTATAACCCAGCCTGTCATCCGTCAAGTAGTTGATAGAGGCGAGGCGAATGCGGCTCCTGAGCAGGCTGTTCCGAGTAAATCAGTACGTCGAGAGCGCTTTGATATTGCGTTAGGTTAAAATGTGAAATGAATTGAAGACTTTAAAATAAGAACAGCGTGGATGACTAAATATGTGGAATAAACTATTATAATTCACCCGCTGAACACACTATGTTCTTGGTGGCTAGTATTTGCCCAACAGCACAGGTGGTGAATACTCTTGTTTATAACAATTCCGCACATCGCAACACTTCAGGAAACGCTCTGCATGAAAGATGGCAAATTTTTGAACAGTTGCTTCTCTTCGGCGTTCTCGCCATAATCATTCTCGGGACCATCCTAGGCAACCTCTTGGTAATTATTTCAATCTCCTACTTCACCAGACTGCAGACTCCAACGAACGCCTTTCTGCTGTCACTGGCTGTTGCGGATTTCCTCGTTGGGATTATTGTGATGCCTTTCAGTATGATCAAGATACTGTTCGGATGGCACTTCGGAAAGACCTTTTGTAAAATCCACACGGTGCTGGATGTGATGCTTTCTACATCATCCATCCTGAATCTCAGTTGCATTGCCTTCGATCGATATTATGCAGTGTGCTACCCTTTGAGGTATCGCTTCAGGGTGTCTCGGAAGAGAGTAACAGCCCTCCTCCTCGTCTGCTGGGTTCTACCCGGCTTGGTGTCACTTGTGCCGTTGCTACTGGACTGGCATTTACTGGGATTAGATCCCACCGTTCTGCAAGCCTATCCAAACGATTGTGTGTTCATCGTCAATGTCCCCTACGCTATCTCTGCCTCGATCGTCTCCTTCTACATTCCCATGTTGGTGATGTTGGCAGCATACGCCAAAATTTTCCATGTTGCCAGGATCCAAGCCAGACAGACACATACTATTGAAAATGAACCCCAAGGAACCGGCGCCACCAGATTTCGCCACAGTTCTTCCACGAAGAAAGAAATGAAAGCTGCTAAAACTCTCGGTATCATCAATGGCTGTTTTCTCCTTTGTTGGCTACCCTTCTTCACTACAAACATTGCCAACCCTTTACTTGGTTACCAGACGAACCAAATTCTCGTTGATGTTATTTTGTGGCTGGGCTATATTAATTCTGCCCTCAACCCTCTGATATATGCTTTCTTTCATAAGTCTTTCAGGCGAGCTTTCGGTTTGATCATTGGCTGTAAGGTATTCACCAACGATTGCCAAAATAACAATTTGTCAAGTGCTATCAGACGTAATACACAACTTGCTGCACTTTCATAGTAAATGGAATGGACCTCTCACAACTAAAATGGCATGGTGGCTGCGTTATTACCAGCCATTTATTAATATTCTTTAATAAACCCTGTCTATAGTGAAAATGTGTTTTAATTAATAAAGATCAGTTCAGCTTTTTGGGAGAAAATGTAAGTCAAGATGTAAGTTAATGGTTGGGTAAAGTATTTGAGGGAAATTGTTCATGGGCTTTCAGTGATGTTTGTATATATATCAGCCAAATTCAAGGTATTGTCTTTTATTCTGTAGTTAGGGTCATTGGGAGTAGAGAGAAATTTTGTTGTTATTTTGTTACTTGTTACCAAATGACTTGTACTTAATATAATACTTCATCTTATCTGCTTAAAATCTTGCTTTTAAAGGAATACATAGAGGCATATTTCTCCTTGGCTGCAAATGGAATTTTAAAAACTCCATCGTTTCTGCATGTCAGCATTCAGAGAAATTCTGAAAACAATTTGTTATCATTAGCATAGTTAAAATTGAGTTTGAATTTGAAAAAAATTAACTTGTCATTGTTAATTTATCTTTCCTTTTTTCAGGATATAAATTCAAATAGTTTATGAATGCAACTTGCTAGGCTGCTAGTTGAAAAGAAAGATGGGACAGTAATTTGCAATACAGTTTTGAAATACTATTTCCAGTCCAGAATGAGCCATCAATATGTAAAAAAAAACAAAAGATGACCCTTTAACCAAACTTGTTTACATTTGAATATTTACTAATGTGAATCGGAACCATTGTGGTTATATTGATAAAGTATTTGCATTTTCCTCTGCCTCGAACATCTCTACTTAACTATACCATATGGCAAAGCATTCCAAACCTTTTCAAGGAGCATTTTTCCCTTATTTCTGTGATTCATCTTAAATTGGTAATGGAGGAATTGCCCCTGGTCATTTACACATTAAAATCTGACCAATGTGACATTGGTAGAAGGACTATCTAATCAGATTCACAGTCTTTTTTATTTAAGTATACATCTAGTTCTCCTTTGAAAGTAGAAGTGAAATATGCTTTTGCCATCCTTTTTCAAGCAAGATATTTCAGATACTGTTGTAATTTTTAAAATAATATTTCTCCCTTTTCCCAATTAACTGTTGGTGCTCATTTTCCAATGGAAAACACTTCATTTTCTGCTATCAAATCATCACTTAATTTTAAACTTTTTTTGTAAAATTCTTCCCAAACCACCTTTATAATGCAAGAAAATGCAGCCCAGATTCTCCACATGATTGAACATAAACTATGCCATTGAAGTCAAGCTGGGGAAAGATTGTGATAATTGTGAGGTACTGATGGAAGATTATCATGGTCTCTGAGCACCACAGCAGGGAAGTGAATTGGTTGTGTTTTTTAAAAAAAAAACATATTTGGAAATTGCTCAGCTGCCAAAGAACAGTAACTAGCCCCTAAAGAAATAGTGAGAAATAATTAAATAAAGTTCTTTTACAATGCTAAAATGATCACTTGTCATATTTTATCTTTTATATTCACTTTGAGGCTAGGTGAGAATGAGCTATGTAAGCCTATGGTAGGATGATTGAAATTGGGGTTTCTAACTCCTATTACCCACCCCACTGTCCCATCTGCTTTGCTGGCACTATAAAGGTAACAATACCTCTGGGTGTAGTAAGTCAGGACATCACATAAAAGTTCACTCATTCTTTTTAACTTTGCCGTACAGATATTGTTCCAATGTATACTGTATCAATTTTGTGCAAGTGAAGAGTTAACTGTGAAGAACAAAATTGAGAAAATACTTGCTCCTCAATGATGTGCTGTTTTGTACTTTAAAAATCATAGCCTGACCTAGCCACCTGCAAAAACAAAGTTCAGATGTTCCATTGATCCTATTGGAAAGGAAGTAGCAGCAACACTGGGAAGTTGATCTTGCAGTAGCTTTCTGAATTACTGTGCTAATGTTGGAGGAGTAAAGGAAATAACATCAGAAAAATGTTTCAACTAGTAGTAAGAGGCAAATGTATCAGCAGAGCTCTCACTTGAATTTATAGAAATGGGTATTGTCAGAGCTTCAAGAGGTTATTGTGTTGATTTGTAATTTGCTTTCTCTAATTATGTCAGTCGGATTGTATTGAACTCTGAAGTTTCTGTTAGACCCAATTTGAATAACAGCTACATGATGCTGACAGGATTATGTTGTTCTAATGCATATTAAGTGGTTGTGCAAAATTCAATCTCATTTGCTCACCTGAATTTTAAGATCAGGAAATAGAACTAAGCTGACCAGAAGGCACTGTGAGGCTCCAAAAGCAAAACTAACTACAAAAACACATACAACTTCAGTTTTGAGAGGATTTTTGATCTTGGTTGAAGCTGGCCAGACTGCTGTAATAGTGATGCCCTCTTCAAATTAAGAGCATGTATGGTGTTAATTTTCATCTAGGCTCGGAGTTGATATTGGAAGAATGAGAATGCCAGGATGGAAATGAAGAATGGGAAAGACCAATCCAAGTTGCCCTGAAGCCTGGAGAAATATCCATGGTTACCAAAGGTGACATGAATAATAAGATGAAGCAAAGATATAAGGTAATAAATTGAAATATAATGTACATATTAACACATGCTTATTTCTGTATCAAAGTTTGTGCCATTCATATTGTTAACAGATATTGATAGAATGTACACAAGTTTATAAACCAGGGGTTCCCAACCTGGGGCCCATGGGCCCCTTGGTCAATGGTAAGGGTCCATGGCATAAAAAAGGTTGGGAATACCTGCCATAAACCAAGATTTGTTTGTGTTCTCAGGTAAACTCTTGTTAAAATTTATAATGGCTGCTCGATGGTGGAAATTCCAGGTGTTGGCTGTGTTTTCTTTTGTTTAAATATTTGACATGACCTATATTGGCCAATAAAACTTTTCATATAGAAGAATCTTTTCTGTCTTGCCTACTTTCTATCACAGCATCAACACTAGAAATAGCACTAGGTGAAACAGATGTGTAAATTTTTTACACAAAAAGTTATTCCTTCCTTCTCTTTTTATGTTTACATGTCTTGAATCTTCACTAAATTAGTGTTGTATGGACACCAGCTGTCTTCCAATACTTTTCACAAATACTTTTTTTTGTGGCATGGCATATGGCATACAAGTGTTAGAATTCTTCCTTGGTTCAGTCAGGAAGGCATCAGATCTGTGCTTAATCCACCCTTGGCTAATATACTGCTTACATGTGCATTTTTGTCAAGGACTGCTGAATATCAATTGAAAGAGTGACTTCGAATTCAAAGTTCAAAGTAAATTTTATTAAAGTACATATATGTCACCATATACAATACTGAGATTCATTTTCTTCTGGGCATACTCAGCAAATCTGTAGAACAGTAAATATAATGGGATCATTGAAAGATCAATCAGTGTGCAAAATACACAAACTGAGAAAATGCTAATATAAATAAATAGCAATAAATATTGAGATAAGAGTCCTTAAAGTGAGGTAGTTGGTGGTAAGAACATTTCAATGATGGGGCAAGTGCATGTAGTTATCCCCTTTTATTCAAGGACTTGATGGTCGAGGGGAAGTAACTGTTCCTGAACCTAGTGGTGCAAGTCCTGAGGTCCTTGCACCTTCTACCAGATGACAAAAGCAAAAAGAGCATGACCTGAGTGGTGGGGATCCCTGGTGATGGATGCTGTTTCCTATAACAGTGTTTCATGGAGATGCGCTCAATGGTTGGAAGGGCTTTACCCGTGATGTACTGGACCAAATCCATTACCTTTTGTAGGTTTTTCCGTTCAGAGGTATTGGCGTTCCCATACCAGGCCATGATGCAGCCAGTCAATATACTCTCCACTACACATCAATAGAAGTTTGTCAAAGTTTTGGATGTCATGATGAATCTCCACAGACCCCTAAGGAAGTAAAGGTGCTGCTGTGCTTTCTTCACAATTGCTGGGTCCAGAAAAGGTCCTTTGAAATAGTAACACCCAGAAATTTGAAGTTGCTAACCTTCTCCTCCTCCGATGAGGACTGGCTCAACCTCTGATTTCCTTCTTCTGAAGTCAATAATCAGCTCCTTGGTCTTCTGACATTAAGAGGTTGTTGCCATGACACCACTCAGCTAGATTTTCAATCTCCCTTCTGTATGCTGATTTATTGCCACCTTTAATTCAGCCCTCAACAGTGGTGTCATCAACAAACTTCAATATGACATTGGAGTTGTGCTTAGCCTTATATTCAAAGGTGCAAAGCAAGTAGAGCGGGGGCTAAGCGCAGAGCCTAGTGGTGCATCTGTGTTGATGGAAATCGTGGAGGAAATGTTGTTGCCACTCTGAACTGACTGGGGTCTGCAAGTGAAAATCCAGGATCCAATTGCTAAGGAGGTATTGAGGCCAAGGCCTTGAAGCTTATTGATTAGTTTTGAGGGGATGAATGCCGAGCTGTAGTCAATAAACAGCATCCTGTGCTGAGACACCTCATCAGTGATGTAACCTGGGGTCATCAGGTGTTTCAGGTCTTTCAACATCAGGCACCCTCACTCGGCTGACCCAGCCAGGGTTGATCAGGCCCTGGTTTGTGGCCTAGCAGCATTGGTCCACGGGCCACACTTCTTGATCTATAGTCATCTGGAGGCTCGCTCAGCAGCCTCTGTGACGGTCCCGTTGGCTCTTCTCTATGCAGCCCCCGGAATGCCAAGGAGAGCATAGGTTTTGCAGAGTAAGCAGCCAACAAAACTTCTGCCATCCAGCTCTATAGGCTTGCAACGTGCATTCCAGCCCTGACTCTGCTCTACCAGCTCTTGGTAAGTAGCCACCTTGTGCTCAAGCACCTCCTCAATCCGGTCTTCCCAAGTCACTCTCAGTTCTACCATGACCATCTGCTTCGAGGTTTCTGACAGAATGACCAGGTCAGGCCTCAGGGATGATGATGCGATGAACTTAGGAAATTTTAATTGTTTGACAAGATTGACTTTCAGTTGCCAGCCAGACACTGAGGTGAGTAAGCCTGCTGGTGGTCAAGCCTGAGGCTGCAATTGGTCTCCATCTCTGGCAAAGGCTCTGGGATTTCTGTGTTGGCAGGGGTGCTTACTCTTGTTAATGGTTAAGGAGATGTTTTCTGCCTCTGCCTTCAGCACCTGGGTCATGGCGCCAGCAGTAGCAGCTTTCTCCCAGGGATTTTGGACATCTGCTGTGGATGTGTTCTAGTGTCCCTCTGCCAAGGCAGAGAGGATATGATGGTGCCTCACTTTTGCCCCAAGCAAAATTATTTGCTATACTACACAAGACATCATCCACAGCCTGGATCATGAAATCGGTGCACTGGGGTTCTCCTTGCTAGATGTTGGACCAGATCGTCTGCTTCAGCGAACCCTCCCACTAACTCATTAGTGGTCTTCTGGATGGCAGGCACATTTCTTCGCTGTAGTCAAAGATCTTGACTGTTTCTCAGAGAAGGATGGGATAGTAATACTGCCCAGGAAGAAATGGCACTTGTCCATGCATCTGCTTTTCATTAACAGCAGGGACCTGGATTTCTCTTACTTAAAGTTCATCCTTTGCCCATGTAATGATGCTCTCTAGCCCCTGCAGGAACCATCTACAGCCTGGGACTGATGTAGTTGATATTGAGGGGTCATCCATGAAGGTTCTGACTGGGGACTGCCGCACGCCTGTTCTTAGTTAGAGGGCCTCTACACTCCACTTCGGCTGCCTTAACCAGCATGTTCGTTATCAGGGAGAAGAGGATCACTGAGATTGTACGTCTGGTTATAGTACCCTTCTCGAGCTGCTGCCAGCGAGATGTGGTCATTCCTGAGGAGACTCTCAACCTAAAGTTCCCGTAGTTGTCCAGGATGAGTTCCTTTATCTTCCTCGGAACATGATGTTGGCTCAGTGTGATCTCCACCCGCTTATCTGTAATAACCTGTACGCACTGGCAAGGCCTAGCCTTAGTACAACTGGGTCTCTCCTTCCTTTGAGCACTTCTCTGACCAGCTGGGAAACCATGCCTGTGTGTTCCAGGCACCCTGACACTCTGGAAATCCCTCCTTTCTGTACAAATGTATAAATAAGGAGAAACTCAGTCAGGTGACGGGAAACAATACTGAAGAATATCTTCCCTTCCTCACTGAGCAGTGACATCGATCTAAACTGCTTAATGTCCTTTGAGTTCTACTTTTTGGGGATCCAGACTCCCTTTGCACACCTCCACTGGTCTGTAAGCCCTCCCTGACAATATATAACCCTAAGGAACTTCGAAAGTAGCTGCAAGAGCTTAGGGCAGCGCTTGTATGCCTTGTAGGATACTACGCTGGGACGAGGGGCAGAGCCATCTTGACTACTTCCTGGATCTCCTTCCAGCTGGGCTCCTTGCCATTGAACTCAACCACAGGAGGAGGAAGATTTACTCGGATGCTATATGTCCTAGCTCTTGCCTCCTTTCTGAGTCGCTACAGGGGTTCTGAAGGTGTAGCTGCGTCTCTTGTCTGGAACATGCACTATGCTTCTGTCCCAGTAGCTTCTTGTTGAATCCATAGGGGTTCACAATGAAGGGAGATCATTTCCTGCCTCTCTCTCTTCCCCATCTTTGCCATTCTGCCCTGTACAGTGTCATAAGCTAACTTCTGATGGAGCGTGGCAAGTGGTGGTTTCTCTTCTTCACTCACCCCATTGTACTGTTTAGCCAGGGATCAGAGCTCCATACACAGCTGGTGTATTTTATTATTATTGTCTCAAGTTTCCAGATAAAAGTGGAACTCTTTTGTTTGCATGTTATCCAGACAGATCATTCCTGACAAATGTACTGTACATCAAGATAGTGCAAAAGAGGAAACTGAAACAAAATTCAAAATAAGGTGTTGCAGTTTCAGATGAAGGTGCAGTGCAGGTAGATGATACGCAAAAGCCATGTCAAGGCAGACTGAGAGATTGAGTTCATACTTATCATATAAAAGTAAAAGGTCTATTCAAGACTCTGAGCAGGATAGAATCTGTCTGTGAGCCTGGTAGTACATGTTGTCAAATTTTAATATCTTTTCCCTCAGGGGAAGGGGGAGAAGAGGTTTCTCTGACTGACTTCTGGCTGTCTTCAGGCAATGGGAAGTGTAGGCAGAGTCAACGGAGGGGAGGCTGGTTTTTTGCAATAGATAGATCTGTGTTTACAACTCTGCAAATTCTTAAAAAAGAGAAAATCTGGAAATCTGAGCAATGCACACAAAGTGCTGGAGGAACTCAGCAGGCCAGGCAGCATCAACGGAAAAGAGTACAGTTGATGTTTCAGACCAAGACCCTGCATTTCTTGTGGTCTTGGGCAGAGCAGCTGCCGTAGCAAACTGCAATGCAACTGAACAGGACGTGCTCTCTGGTGTACCTGTAAACATTGGTAAAGTTTATTAGACACTCGGCATCCATGTGAACTGCTTTCACACAAAACTGTAGTACTGTAACTGGTTAATTTCAACCGCCCGAGAGATATAAAATATCACAGAATGTTTGTACCTGTTTTTCAGTCACATCGGAAGATATTGGGCTGTGAAGGAAAATGATTTATTCCTGATCACACCACAGAAGGTGAGGGATGATTGGTGAACTGGTTTATCAGCTTCCGCCACTTTGAAACTCATTTTCATGAGTTTTGATAACTCCACATGAAATATTTAGGATTATGAAACATAGTTTCTTCATTTCACGCACGCTAGACTCTTGTCACAGCTGTATTTCAAAGTTTATATTTGTTTCGTGAGAATCTAAGTCAATGAAACTAAAACAGGCATTTGAACTCAAACAAGGAAACAGTCAAGATATCATGTAATTGATAAACACTTCATTTTGGAATTGGAGTACAGTAATCAGTTTGCTTAGTGGGTTTGAACCACAATGTTGAATGATTTATTGCTCTCCATTTATTGTGTAAGAGTGGTGCAGGGATGAACTAAATGATCACATATTAACTCTGTGAATGCAAAAATGAATCCACCATTCTCAGCAAAAGGTCTCCAATGTTATGGGGGTGGGGGTTGAGAGGTTAAAACAAAACACAGCTGAAGGCAGTTTGAACAGCTATTAAATATCTTGAGATGCAATTTCACAACATTCGCAGTTGGGAAGACTCTTGGTTCTCCGGTTGGGGAATCAGGTAGAAGGTAGAAGTGCCTCTGGACCCGTACCACCAGGTTCAAGAATGGTTACCACCCCTCAAACCATGAGGTTCTTGAACAAAAAGGGATAACTACACTCATTCTGCGTCTGGTTTTCCCATGACCAATGATCTCATTTTAAGGACTCTTCATCTTGTCATTTCCTGCTATAGTTATTTATTACTATTTTATTTATATTTGCATTTGCACAGTTTGATCCTGTTTATAGTTACTGGTCTATAGATTTGCTGAGAATGCAGGAAAAAGAATTTCAGGGTTGTATGTGATGACATCCATGTACTCTGATAATAAATTTTACTTTGAACTTTGAAAAGATCGTATTTGTTACATTAAACCATATTGAGGATAAACCATTCATGGAAAGGTTTTATTCTGGTGCAATTGCAGGATGAACTACACTCTTTTTTTTGCTGAGAGGAACTTCTCATCTCTACCCTAAGCATCACTTAGATTTTTTTTTTGTTTCTAATAACAATGACGGTGAATAGAGTGTTATAATTATCCCCAGCAGTTTGGAAGATACAGCCACTTTCATATTTGCCTTTGGCATCTGCTCACTGCAGCCCAGTGATGTCATGTTGTTATTGCAGAAGTCTCCATTCGATGGTGTCTTCCACTGAGATGGCACCATACATTGTGCATTTAGAAGGAAGCTTGAAAGTAGCAAGTCATGGGAGGCTTGAATTAAGGTTTCGGGGATTGTGTTTGGGGCAATTACTATTCCTTATTCCAGCTTCCATTGTTCATGGGTAGTCTTTTTGTTCTTGGAAAAATCAATAACAGGTGATAGTGTGAAAGCATTTTCAAAAGAGTTTGATTCTAAGGGACCTGATGTTCAACAGTTTCAACATGTAAATTCAGAAACACAGAAGGTATATTGGTCATTTGTATTCCCAGCTCCAAGGATAATTTTATGTCTGGGAATATCACCTTTATATGTGCTTTTGTGCAATCCTCCTATAGTCTCTGTGTGAGTGACCTTTGCATGCCTTGTCTGAGCTTCTGCATTTTCTCCTCTCAAAGAAACCTTTCTCTTCCTTGATAGTCCAAAACACACATTGTTGTTCAGGTAGGTTCTCATGAGGCTCCCCCAGTGCCAGTGCATCGTTGGCTGAACTGCAGTTATAACACTTGCTCCCAAGGGAAGTTGCCTGCCTCCATCGTGTTCATTCTTCTACACGTCTTCCCCAAGTGTAACCCCTGTTGTCTTTCCAGATAATGGAACAGCACTGCTTTCTCATTCTCCATGATCAAAGCTGTAGCTGTTAGTCCAGGAATGACTTCTTCTGGAGTTCTTGACATACAGAGTGCTTTCTGCTTAAGTGCATTTTTCTACACCGGCAATTGACCCTACAACTTAAGTAGCTCCAGAATCTTATCACTGTACAGTGATGTAGTTCTTTGATACGCACCGTCCCTCACAGTCAATGACTCAAGTCAATCTTATAACTGGAAGTACATAGCTCTGGCATGTGATCATGATAAATGGTAGCAGTTACTTATCTCCTACATAATCTGCTTAACACTGGCTCACCCTACCCTAACACAAGATGCTCCAGATATGATTGGTATACAGGTACACCTCACTCCATATCCTCTCTCTCTGGTAGTTCCTCAAGATCACAAATAAGTTCAACTCTTTTGTAGATTCTGAAGTAGATGTTGAGGCCAATATGGGAACCACGCTTTTTCACAAACAGGTAAGGTGGTGGCTGATGGTTAGACTGGTTGGTAGTTTGTAGGCTGCTCCAGTCCTGACACTTTCACAGGGACACTCTGCTCCCAATGCATGAAAGTTCTCAGTATCACCCCAAATGCTCATCCTCCACTTTATGTACCTTGCCCAGCAATAATAACTGCATTGACCTAGGGCATTAATCCTGGGGACTTTGGCCTGGGAGGTGGCAGTGTCTAGGGTGCTTCTTATTCCAGAGAATTTAGAAGATCTTGTAGAGACGGTGTTCAGAATGCTTTTTCAGTTTCTTGTGACTGAGTGATAGTCCAGAACTTAGAATCACATAGGAAAATCTGCCATGGGTTGAATGAACTGATTAATTGAATTTGGTGCCATGTCTGAGATTTTAATTTTCAATGATCTTTTTCCAGAGCCAAAGGATGTGGTGACTGTTGAAAATGGTAACTCTGTCAACCAGTTAACAGTGGTAACAGTTTTCATACTGTTCATTGCATCAGAAGTTATCAATGTATTGTTACTAACTCCCACTTCAAGTAAATAAGACCATAAGACTGAGAAACAGAATTAAGGAGCAGCATGGCTGACTTATTATCCCTCCCATCTCCATTCTCCTGTCTTCTCCCCATAATCTTGGATGTCCTGACTTACCAGGAACCTATCAACCTTTGCTTTAAATATACTCAATGATTTGGCCAATGCATAATCATCCATGGCAATGAAATGCTCGGATTCACCATCCTCTGCCTAAGAAATTCCTTCTCATCTCTGTTCTAAATGGATGTCTTTCTATTCTGAGGCTGTGACCTCTAACCCTAGGCTCACCTACTATAGAAAACATCCCCTTCACATCCACTAGGCCTTTTGATTTTCTATAGGTTTCAATGAGATTCCCCCTCCCCCATTCTTCTAAACTCCAATGAGAACAGGCCCAGAGCCATCAAACGTTCCTTGTATGTTAACCCTTTCATTCCCAGAATCATTCTCATGAACCCCCTCTGGACAGTTTCCAAAGCCAACACATCCTTTCTCAGATAAGGGGCTCAAAACTGCTCCCAATGTCCCAAGTGCGGTCTGACCGATGCCTTATAAAGCCTCAGCATTATATCCTTGCTCTTATATTCTAGTCCTCTCGAAATGAATGCTAACATTGTATTTGCCTTCCTTACCACCAACTCAATGTCTCATGTTCTCGATATTTAATGCTTTTGAGGCTCTCGGTGGTCAGGTTCCAACATGGATGTTGTGTCCCAGCAATCTACATGATACTCAAGCCAGGGTGGTAGAATATGGAGAGCAAGCTGTTGCCATGTAGCAGGCTTCCTCTTTCCACGCAGCTGGTGAATCCAAAGGAACATCAGCGACCAACACAGTTTGGCACCAGCAGCATTGCAGGAGTTGCCAGTCAGCGTTGAACTCAACAAAGGGCTCCCTTAGGGATCCCAGCTCTGGAAATTTTCCTCTGACTTTAGTGCCAAAGTCTGCCCATGAGTGGGTATAACGGCAAGTTAGTGGAGGTTTGAGTTCAGAGTTTTCCTTATCATAGATACAGTAAGCTGCCAATCATGGCTGTCGAGCCCCACCTGCCCAAAGTGCCTAGTTTTAAGACACCAGTAACCTGCCTTTGCCCTTTCTCCTGTCAGTAGAAACAGTTCCGCTGGCCTTATTAGCTAAGCCACACATGAAGGCCAGGAACTGGGCTTAGTTGTTGGAGGCTATTTGAGACACACACCATTGGGAACAGTTAATAGCTTATCCCCAATAACCCTGTCCCACAGTTATAACAAACTTGAGGAACAAATTGTTTCTTGCTTGTTTGTTTGTTTATTTATTTGCACAGTTTGTTGTCTTTTCACATTGGTTATTTGTCTGCCCTGTTGGGTGAGGTCTTTTATTGATTCTATTGTGTTTTTGGATTTTTTCTGTGTACGTCTGCAAGGAAATGAATCTCTGAATTGCATATGGTGACATATATGTACTCTGATAATAAATTTACTTCGTATCTGCAAGTTAACCTTCAGAACATCCTGCACAAGGACACCCAAGTCCCTTTGCACCTGATTTTTGAATTTTCTCCCCATTTAGAAAATAGCCTACACCTTTATTCCTTCTGCCCAAGTGCATGACCACACACTTTCCTACACTATATTTAATCTACCACTTCTTTGCCAATTCTCTCAATCTGTCCAAGTCCTTCTGCAGACTCCCTGTATTCCCAACACTACCTGTCCCTTCACCTATATTTGTTTCACCTGCAAACTTGGCCACAAAGCTATCAATTCTGTCATCCAAATTGTTGACATATAACACAAAAAGAAGCCATCCCAATACAACCCCTGCGGAATACCACTAGTCACCAGCATGCAACCAGAACAGGCCCCTTTACTGTGACTACTTGACTCCTGCCAATCAGTCAATCTTCTATCCATGCTCATATCTTTCCTGTAATACTATGGGCTCTTATCTTGTTAAGCAGCCTCGTGTGTGGCATATTGTCAAAGGCCTTCTGAAAATCCAAGTACCCCAAATCCTCATCCTTAATAATGGGCTCCAACATCTTCCCAACCACTTATGCTGGGTTAACTGGCCTATAATTTCCTATCACCTGGCTCTCTCCCTCCTTAAAGACTGGAGTGACATTTGCAATTTTCCAGTCTTCTGAAATCATTCCAGTATCTCGTGATTATTGGAAGATCATTACTCATGCCTCCACAATCTCTTCAGCTATTAAAGTCAAATCTGAATAAAACTCTGGACACCAGCTTCTTATAGTTACACAAGTTAATTGCACACTCTCCTGCAGGAGTTTGAAACCCTGTTGTCAAAGGGAAGGCATGTAAGTACTGCCACCATCCGACAAGTGGGCCCACTTAATCAGGTTACAGCCATATATTTATATATCGTAAGCCCCATATATTACTGTTGCAAGATGTTTTTTGAACTGGTACGCCCACCAAGTCTGTTGGTGCAAAACTTACTTAGATAAGAGAGTCCACTAAATCAAGGTTTAATTACAGATGGATGTACTGTCCAGTCCTTATCAGTTATTCCCTTTGCTAGGTCCTGACTTAATTACAGATGGATGTTCATTCCTGTCCTTATTGGTGAGTCCTCCTCCCCCTACTCAAATGAAGGTACAATGTACAATGTTATCAAACCCTCCATGTCTCTCTCAAAAACCCTGGGAGAACTAGTATAAGCCAGTTTTTAGCTAACTGCTGAAGACTGAGTTTACTTCAGTTCAAAAATTCCTATTCAGTCACAATTATTCTTTTAGCCAGAGGTTACATAGTTTCAAAATGATTTTTCTATATCCTCAATTCCTCACAGCTACCTCTTTCAGATACTTGGGGTGTTGTCCATCTGCTCCAGGAGACTTATCTACCTTCAGACTTTTCAGCTTCCCAGGCATCTTCTCCTTAGTAATAGCAACTGCACTCACTTTTGCCCCTTGATATTCTCAAATTTCTGGCATACTGCTAGTGTCTTCCATGGTGAAGACAGACACAAAATACTTACTAAGTTCATCTGCCATTTCTTTGTCCCCCATTACTGCCTCTCCAGCATCATTTTCCATTGGTCCAATATCCATTCTCGCCTCTTACTGTTTATATATCTGGAAAAAAATGTGATACCCACTTTGATATTTCTTCCTAGCTTACCTTCATATTTCATCTTTTCTCTCCTCGTGCTTTTTTTAGCTGCCTTCCATTGGTTTTCAAAAGCTTCCCAATCCTCTATCTTCCAACAATTTTTTACTATATTATATCCCCTCTCTTTTGCTTTTATGCTGTCTTGGACCTGCCTTGTCAGCCACAATTGTCTCACCCTCCCTTTAGAATACTACTTCATCTTTGGAATGTATCTATTCTGGCCTTCCAAATTACCTCAAGAAACTCCAGCCATTCCTGTTTTGTCGTCATCCCTGCTAGTGTTTCCTTCCAATTAACTTTGGCCAGCTTCTCTCTCATGACTCTATAATCCTTTTACTCCACTGTAATACTGCTGCATCTGGCTTTATCTTCTCCATCTCAAACTGCAGGGTGAATTCTATCATATTATGATCACTGCCTCCCAAGGGTTCCTTTACTTTAAGTTCCCTAATCAAATCTGGTTCACTGCAAAACACCCAATCCAGAATTGCCTCTCCCTCTAGAGGGCTCAAACACGAGCTGTTCTAAAAATCCATCTCATAGACATTCTACCAATACCCTCTCTTGGGATTCAGCACCAACCTGATTTTCCCAATCTACCTGCATACTGAAATCGCTCATGACTATTGTAACATTGCCCCTATTACATGCATTTTCTATTTCCCAGTGAAATGTATATCTCACTACCTGGCAACTGTTTGGGGGCCTGTATATACCTCCCACTGGGTTCCTTTTACCCTTGCGGTTTCTTAAATTACTGACTGGAATACTACATCTTTCGATCCTATGTTCCCTTTTGCTACGGATTTCATTTTTTACCAAGATAGCCACCCCACCCCCTCTGCCTACCTGCCTGTCCTTTCAATACAAGGCGTAATCATCCACTTATGAACTTCTTTCTGCCACTACGTCATACCTGCCAATCTCTGACTGTGCTACCAGATCATCTACCTTACTCAGTGACGCAAGCAACATAAATTGTGGGACCATTTTGTTGAGCAGCTCCGTTCCATTCACCAAAAGTAGAATATTACAGTGGCCAAATATTTTAATTCCTATCCCCATTCCGTTCCAACATGTCAGTCAATAGCCTCCTCTTCTGCCATGATCAGTCCATTCTCAGGGTGGAGGTGCAACATCTCATATTCTGTCTAGGTATTCAAATTGTTGGCATGAACATTAAATTCTCCTTCTTTTCCCCTCCCCCCTCCTATTCTCTGCGCTCTGGCCTCTTACCTCTTCTCACCTGCTGATCACCTCTCCCTGGTGCCCCTCTTTCATCTTTCTCCCATGCTACACTTTCCTCTCCTATAAGATTCTACCTTTTCCAGCCTCTTACATTTCCCGCCCACCTGGTTTCTCCTATGAACTTTTTAGCTTGTCCTCCTTCCCTTCCCCCCTCCTTTCCAGTCCTGATGAAGGCTTTTGGTCCGAAATGTCAACTGTATATTCATTTTCACATACAGTATTCTGCCTGACATGCTGAGCTGCTCCAGCATTTTGTGTGTGTTGTTCTGGATTTCCAGCATCTGCAGAATTTCATGTTTATATTGCAAATTGCTTTGAATAAACTCAACTCCATTTTTTTTTAACCATATGGATGACATCCTTTGGGAATGCCCTATGAGCATGGTCTCTTTTTAAGAAGTGCCTACTGAGAAATGAAAGTGATCCACAGTCTATTTGCGGACTTTGTTCAAAGTACATCTATTATCAAAACATGTATATGTTATCATATACACATGTAGTATGAGTAGGTTGGTGAAGCAACTTTTGTGGATGTTTAATATCCAGTCTATTCTTTCATAATTTTAATTAGCAAGTTGACAGTGTCCTGGAGAGAATACATGTGCTCAATTGTCATCTTGCTACTGTAGCTCACTGACAAAGTTTGGAATCACTTTGATTCAGCTTTGGTGCCAAAGGAGATTGAACAGAATCCTATTTCCTTGCAGCTCAGCTACACTCCAGTGGGAAACTTGTATGTAAGGATATTACAGAAGAAAAACAGAGTTGGCAGGACGACACTGCCTTGTTTGACCCCATTCTGCTCAAGATTGGGACTGTGGTAGAATCAAAGTTCACTCATTGGAGTGAAAGCAAATCTGTCCCCATCAATTGGCACAGTCCACCAGATCCAATAACCTTGCAGCACACTGCCAAAGCTTACGGAGAGGGCCTCGGGGGAATCCGCTACCAGTTGCAGACTTTGGGAGGTGGGACTTTGAATTAGGGAGAACTTCTTCAGCCAAAATCAGGCACCATAATTAGCCTCTCTGGAGGTTTCTGCCAACCTCAGGCAGCGCCTCGTGGTCCAGTTTCTTCTCTGGGTGAAGGATAGTGCTGGAGAAGAGGCAGTTAGTCAAAGGAAGAGAGGTAGAGGATCCTGAAGAAGGGATACATGAGGGAGGGGGCTGTGAATAGAAGAATAGTGAGAATGATGAAGGGCCTACCTCTCAATGGTATGTACTGTACGTGCCCTGTTAAAACATTCCTGGTAATTTCATTCTTAAAGAACACGAAATGCCCCCATGATCTTTGTAAATTAAGCTACACTCTGCAAGATAACCAAACACAATTAAAATTGCTGAAAACAAAAATGCATGAGCATCTGAAGCAAATGGAAATCCAGCAAACCTACATGCAACTTCAAGACGCAAACACGAGGAATTCTGCAGCTGCTGGAAATTCAAGCAACATACATCAAAGTTGCTGGTGAACGCAGCAGGCCAGGCAGCATCTCTGGGAAGAGGTACAGTCGACGTTTCAGGCCTATCACGTTTTGATAATAAATGTACTTTGAACAAAGTCCACAAACAGGACTGTACCTATTCCTAGAGATGCTGCCTGGCCTGCTGTGCTTTCACCAACAACTTTGATGCGTGTTGCAACTACAAGACTCGCTCGGACTTGTTAGCGCCTGGACAAGCCTGAACTACACTTCCCAGCATGCCACGGGGGAAGTTTCCAGTTGGTTGGGTCAGCGGAAGTGAATGTGCGTTTCCGTCGAGCGAATTGTGCGCACTAGTGGGGTGGGTTCAGCAGAAGCGCAGGTGAGTAGTGGGCGCTGTCGTCGGCCACCGCGGGCCTTACCCTCGGGCATGACTGGGAGGTGAAAGGGCTGTCGGTCCTCCTACGTGATTCAAACAGGCCGTTATAAAGAGGTCGTTGCCTCCCTTTAAATGCATTGGTGATGGACGGTGCCGCGGTCTGTCCGAAATCGAGTTGGAGAGCTCGCAAACACTGGCGGGCTATCGTCCTAGAGCATTAATTCAGTTTCACCGTGAACAGATGACGCCTAATCTTCAGATTTACACGATCTTTTGCCTTTATGCCAGCCTCCTAGCTGGATAGTGTCGCCCCCTCTCCCAAGGGTAGTAGGCCCCTTTTCACTTAAAGCTGGTAGCAGCAGGAGCTAGACTTCAAATACAAGGAAATCTGCAGATGCTGGAATTTGAAGCTAGGCTTCATCTGGATGCATGAGTAAAATAACAGTCTCTGTGATTTGGATTAGGCTGGGAATCAAATTCCACTTTACCGGCTCATGCAACCAGAGTCCAATGACAGCCTAGAGAGGGTGTGATCTATTTTTGTTTACATGTTGGCATATTGTTCTTTGGAGCTATTAGTTTCTGATGTCAGGGTTTAATACCCAGGAAAAGCAACACGTATCGATGCTGGGAATCTAAAATACAAATAGGAAGTAAAGCTACTAGGTATGCGATGCAGTGCGAATCTGAGGAGTATTGGCATAATACATCACAAAGAAGAAACATATTTGGGCTCTTCTGAAATAAATACTTCAAAACAATGATTTTCTATCTCTTGTAGGTAGTAGTAAATTGCTTTACAGTTAATGAAATGCATTTAAAGTACAGCCAGGGTTTCAGTGCACTTAACATACCCTATGTCTAGTGAACTTATTGGTCTTGTCTAATTTTTTTCATAATTTCTTTTAAGATGTTGGTTTAAGTTGAGCGCAAAGAAATATTTTACTCTTTAAAATAATACCATCACGAACTGGGAGAGCGTTGGGATCTCTGTTTAATATACAATGTTGAAACATCACTCTTATTACAGCTCTTGCATAAAAGCTGATGTTTACATGCAATTTTTACAAGGCATTCACTGTTTTTTAAAGGTGTTTATTGCAACAAATTGTAGAAAGATGTAGAAGCAGAAAGCAAGAATTCTATGGTGGTGAAAATTCCTTTTCATTACAGTTTGAAAAAAATCTGTACTGTAAACAGTTTCAAGAATGTTTCTATGAGCTGTGTGTGTGATTGCATTTTGAATTATTTTGCCTTTCTGATTTAAGAGATTTGGCTTTCAAATGGATAAAGAATCAGAAGAGAGAGAGATTCTTAAAAAATTGGGAACTGCTTTAAACGTTTCTGATGGTGATACAGAGAAGCAGAATGCATCTTCTGGCCAATTACCTTGTGACTCAGCTTCGTGCAGGCTACCCACAGTGGATGGTGATGTTTCAGGAGCGAGTGGCAATGCTGACAGGCCACAGTTAGATATTAATTCTGACGATCAAGAGTCAGCAGAAGAACGATTCTTTGAATGCACGGAAACACCTGAGACTGAGGGGTTTGCAGATGTGGAAGAAGATGTAACAAAGTTGGAACAGGAGAATGATTCTGAAATAAAAGAAACCAAAACCCTTGAGTTTGATGAAGAATATTTACGAGAATTGGAAAAAAATTTGCCTGAAGAAGAGAAAAAGGTAAGGAGTGTAACTTTGCTTCATTACATGCTGATATTTGTTTTTAATTTGAATTTTCTGTTTAATTTTTAATATCCTGATATTAATGTTCTTTTCATGTTGGTGCCCTTCACATTGAATTTAAATGTAACTGATTGCTAGGCTGTTTCTGGGTACCAAATTTGAATAGTCGCTGGCATTTTTCTTCCTTCAATATTTAACTTCAGAGGTGTGCAATTGACTTAATTAAAATCAAATGTTAATTACTATAAGGTTCCTTCCAGCTCAGTTTGCATGCCGTTACTTACTTCACAAAAAATGGTTTCCAAGGATACCACAATGTTTGCATTGTAAAATCACTGGTGCTGTGATGTTGGGAGAAAACCAGGTGGCCAAAGATATACGAGGAGGGGCAGATCGTGCCTCGTGAGCCTGATTGAATTCTTTGAGGAAGTAACAAACAAATTGAAGATAGAGCAGTGGATGTGGTATATCTGGTTTTTAGTAAGGTGTTTAACAAAGTTTCCCATGGTTAGGCTCATTCAGAAAATCAGGAGGAATGGGATACAGGGAAACTTGGATGCGTGGATTCAGAATTTGCTTGCCCACAGAAGGCAGGGTGGTAGTAGATGGAGTATATTCTGCCTGGAGGCTGGTGACAAGGGATCTGTTCTGGGACCTCTGCTTTTTGTGATTTTTATGAAAGATTGGATAAAGAAGTGGAAGGGTGAGTTAGTAAGGGTGTGGATGACTCAAATGTGGGTGGGTTTGTGGATATTGTAGAAGGTTGCAGTCGGAATGGGACATTGATAGGATGCAGAGCTGGGCTGAGAAGTGGCAGATGGAGTTCAATTTACAATAGTGTGAAGTGATACACATTGGAAGGTTGAACTTGTAGGCAAAGTACAAGGTTAATGATTGGATTCATAGCAGTGTGGAGGAACAGAGGGATCCTGGGGCGTATGCCCATAGATCCTCAAAGTTGCCATGCAAGTTGTTAGAGTGGTTAAGAAGGTAGATGGTGTCTTGGTGTTCATCGGTAGGGGCTTGAATTTGAGAGCTACAAGGTAATGTTGTAGCTCCAGGAAACAGTTTAGGTCACGCTTCGAGTGTTGTGTTCATTTCTGGTTGCCTCATTATAGGACGGATGTAGAAGCTTTAGAGAGTGTGCAGAGGAGATTTACCACAATGCTGCCTGGATTGGAGAGCATGTGTTATGAGGAAAGGTAGGTTGAGTGAGCTCAGACGTTTCGTTTTGGATAGGAGGAGGATGAGAGGTGACTTGATTGAGCTGTATAAGAGGGATTGATAGAGTGCCTTTTCTTATGTCAGAAATGGCTAATACTGGAGAGACGAATTGTAAGACGATTGGAGGAATGGGAGGGATGCCAAAGGTAGTGTTTTTTTACAGAGTTGCGGGTGCATGGGATGAACTGCTGGGGTGATGGTAAAGGTTGATACATTAGGGGTATTTAAGAGACTCTTAGATTGGTACGTGGATGAAAGGAAAAGAGGCCTATGCAGGAAGGAAGAATTAAGTTGATGTTAGAGCAGGTTAAGAGGTCAGCACGACATTGTGAGCCTGTACTGTTTTATGTAACCTTTCGCATGGGCATATTTTGCTGTTCCTAGCTTCAGCAGCAGTCTTGAGTCACTCATGAATAATCTCTTGGCTCTGATTGCAGTATTGTCACCAGGCAAGCTTTTATTCTGTTATTTTGCACGACTTATGTTAACTTAACTATTTAATAGACATATGTGTACTTATGTAACAGCATTTTTCTCTATATGTACAGTATATATCATGTATTTCATTGTACTGCTGCCATAAAGCTAACAAATTTCACAACAATTGACAGTGATATTAAACCTGACTCTGATTAAACCACATTGGAGAATACACTTCCAAGACATAGCAAGCCCTTATTTTCAGCTGTTTTTTAAACACTTTACAGAGTGGCAAAGAACTGGATTTACACTTAAGATAAAGACTGAAATATAGGTAAAACAAATAATTGTTATCATTAATAAAAAAGTATTTGTAGTACTATATTATATTTTATCTAGGTAAATAAGCTTGTTGAGCATTAGTGTACCGTTAAAATCTGAGTAATAACTCACTCGACAAAGTGTGAGAGTTTCACTGTTTTTAATTTCATGAGAGTTTACATACTTACTTTGATTTTACTAGAGATGCGCTTAATTGAGAATTGTGAAACTTTAAGTCCTATAGCATTAGGGTTGAAAGTTTGCATCTACATACTCCAAACTCATCAGATTTTCTCCTCTATAATAGTCTGACCGTTATTTTCATCTTAGATTTCCATCTGGTTGTATTTCTTCCACTGCCCCCTTCCCAAAATTATAGACAATGAGCTCATCACATGCCTATAGCTACATGTCTTTTGTGAATTGTCTGCCCTGTGGTAATGAGTATTTGTTTCTTCTCTGCATTTTGGGAAACAGTATTTTTCAGTCTTCTGTTGGGTATTTCAACTCAGTTGAATTTCATTTTATTGCGAATATAAACAAGCCTTGGCTGAAAACCAATTCTCCATAGATATGAAAAATTGTGTGAGTTTTGCTGGTTTCAGTTCAAAATATTAAACAATATTTTAAAACTATAATAGTTTTAACAACATTACTTGGTTCTGAGATTGTACTGCTGATAAATTTGGAAGTGATTTTGTTCATTCTTTCATAAATCCATTGCAGTGTGCCTAGGTGCTTGGAATGGTAGTATGGACGTGTTTTAGCCGATGTTTGCCATTGCCCATTAGGGAAGCTTTATGTGTCACTAAGCAGAGCATCCCACAAACAATTAGGATTTGCGTGGTTTACATGTGCCCCTATGAAACCCATATGTGGCACCCATAAGACAACATAAAGTGTAATCCAATCACAAACAAGTGAAAATCTGCAAATGCTGGAAATCCAAGCAACACACACAAAATACTGGAGGAACTCAGCAGGCCAGGCAGCATCTATGGAAAAGAGTAAACAATCAACGTTTCAGGCCGTCTTCAGAGTCCTGCTGAAGTGTCTCTGCCCGAAACATCAACTGTTTACTCTTTTCCATAGATGCTGCCTGGCCTTCCGAGTTCCTCCAGCATTTTGTGTACATTACTTAAATAAAATGTATGTTCTGCCAAGTTAATATTTATTTTATTGGAGGAAATCAACACCCAATACTTCCAAGTAGGCCTTTAGTGACGTACTATTCTTTTTAAAACTACAATTTGCATCCTACTCAAGCTAACTATTAATTTGGTGTTACTCTTGTAAGCTTGCAAGATTAAGAGACCCTGAAGGATAGCTGACTTTACCATACCATGTGATTGTCAGTTTGAGGAAAATTCTGGAAAGCAGAAATCAGAGCACTGAAACACTTTTCCTCCTCATCCTATATGTATGATAGTTCTTTCATAGGCATAAACTGTTCATGTTTATTCTCAAAATACAGGTTAAAGTGAAATTAAAATCTTCATTTCTTGTAGGGAAACTGAAAAGGTAGGAACATCACATTTTTTGCATAGTTTATATCTGATTACATTTAGTAGTGTGAATAATTAGGGATTAATTTAAAATTGAAGATACAGAATGAACTGTACCCATGGTACTGTAGTTTTAAAAAAGTTGAGCAAATAACTACCAGGGAAAGATGATAATTGGGTGATCACTGAAATGTTTTTAAATAAATATGAATTCGGGCCACTACATAGTGTTAAGGTAGAAGATATAAGAACAACAGATAAAATACTATTTTTTGTTAAAACTCTGGATCAAGAAGCCCTGTATTAAATAGGCATTAGGAATTCTTCGCATAATGGCATAATTCTATCTTTACTCAACCTGGGAAAGCAGTAGTTTTGCTTTTAAAAGGTTGTAAACCATAAGTTGTAAATTTCTTTCACAGATATACAATAATTTTGCATGCATTTATAATAAGTTAATTTCCCAGTAACCAAATAGCAGAGAATTCTTAAGAGTCAAAAGATTAGACCAAAAATTTAACAATTTTTGGGAACATGAGAGGCTAAAGGTATCATAAATTAAAGACACTAAATTACAGTAGAGAAATTGGTTTTGACATTCCAAAGACTTTGGACCAGATTCTTGATCTTTCATGAATTGATAGGTTCTGGCATTGTACAGGATGACTAGAAAAATTGCAAATTTTACTCTGCTGTTTAAGAAGGGTGGGAGGCAGCAGAAAGGAAACTATAGACCTGTTAGCCTGACATCAGAGGTTGGAAAGTTGTTGGAATCGATGAGTTAGGGATGAGATTACAGAGTACCTGGAGGCACATGACAAGATAGACCAAAGGAAAATCCTGCCTGACTAACCTGCAATTTTTTGAGGAAATTACAAACAGAGTAGACAAGGGAGATGCAGTGGATGTAGTGTACTTGGATTTTCAGAAGGCCTTTGACAAGGTGCTGCACAGGAGACTGCTTAACAAGATAAGAGCCCATGGAATTACAGGGAAGTTACTGGCATGGGTGGAGCATGGTTGATAGGCAGAAAACAGAAAGTGGGAATAAAGGGATCCTATTCTGGCTGGCTGCCAGTGGAACCATGGAATTCCACAGGGTTGGTGTTGGGACCGCTGCTTTTTACAAGGTATGTTGATGATTTGGACTATGGGTTTAATGGATTTGTGGCTAAATTTGCTGATGATACAAAGATAGGTGGAGGAGCAGGTAGTGTTGAGGAAACAGAGCCTGCAGAGAGACTTAGATAGTTTAGGGGAATGGGCAAAGTGGCAAAAGAAATACAATGTTGGAAAGTGTATGGTCATGCACTCTGGTGCAAGAAATAAACGGGCAGACTGTTATTTAGATGGGGTGAGAATTCAAAATGCAGAGATGCAAGAGAACTTGGAAGTTCTTGTGCAGGATACCCTAAGGGTTAACCTCCAGGTTGAGCCAGTGGTGAAGAAGGTGAATGCAATGTTATTTCTAGAGGTATAGAATATAAGAGCAGGGATGTGATATTGAGGCTCTATAAGAGACTCGTGAGACCACACTTGGAGTATTGTGTGCAGTTTTGGGCTCCTTATTTTAGAAAGGATATACTGATGTTGGAGAGGGTTCAGAGAAGATTCACGAGAATGATTGCAGGAATGAAAGGGTTACTGTATGAGGAACGTCTGGCTGCTCTTGGGCTGTATTCCCTGGAGTTCAGGAGATTGGGGTGGGGATCTCATAGAAGCATTCCGAATGTTAAAAGACCCGAGCAAATTACATATGGCAAAGTTATTTCCCTTGGTAGGAGAGTGTAGGACAAGAGGGCACAACTTCAGGATTAAAGGACATCCATTTAGAACAGAGATCTGGAAAAATTACTTTAGTCAGAGGGTGGTAAATCTGTGGAATTTGTTGCCACGAGCGGCTGCGGAGGCCAAGTCATGGGCTGTATTTAAGGCAGAGATAGATAGGTTCTTGATTAGCCAGGGCATCAAAGAGTATGGGAAGAAGGCAGGGGACTTGGGATGATTGGAAGAATTGGATCAGCCAAGATTGAATGGCAGAGCAGACTAGATGGGCCAAATGGCCTACTTCTGCTCCTATATATTATGGTCTTATAAATTGTCCAAATACATATTTCCCTATCACCACTAGGTCATTGCATAGTACTTGATATTTTCCTGAATGGGATGAATACATGCATAATTATATCCAATGCTTCCACTTCCAAGTTACACAAAATTTAATTAGTATTATCAGATATCAGCTGCCAGTCTTGAGTTTTGTTGACACTTACAATTTGTGAATTGCATTTTTTTAATAATTTGATAACCATTCTATTTTACAGCGAAGACAAAGTGAGAGTTTAACACTGAAAGAGGTTGGCAATGAGCAGTTTAAAAAAGGAGGTAGGTGTTTCAGAATGATTTAATCTAGATCTAGTGGCATTAGACAAATATTGCAGAATTGTTAAATAGTCACAGGCAGTGTAGTTTGAAATGGTCATCTAATCTTTGACCAATCCTGCCTAATCACTGCACATTTATTTTCTCATTTCATGATTTTCCATGGCATTTTGCAGGTTGTAACAGTTGGGCCTGAGCCAATGAGGGGTGGACACAGGATGGCTCGATGAGTCAGAGTCAATGGAAGTAAGAATGGTGCAGAACTGATAGGGGAAAAGAGTAATGAAGTGTTATTCTTGTCTACATGTGGACAAGAAAATGTAGAACCAGTAGCAAATGTGGATAATAAAACAGTATTAATGTTTCAGGTGGATGTTCCCGAGTCCAGATTAGGAAATGAATGAGCCAAGCATGTGTTGCTCCTTACCTTGGCCAACTAACTTGGGTTAACTGAATGACCACACTATTCACAACTTTATTGTATCAGCTTATTACATAAAATGCAAATTCATTTGTAATACTTACAGAATTCTTGAGTTTTCTCGTCGACATGTAGACAAGAATGACAACATTTCATTATTCTGTTCCCTTATCAGTTCTGCACCATCCTTACTTCACGCCTTAGACGTTCGATTTGTATACACGTCCACTGTCCTTGTTCCAACTAGCTGTTCCACAGGCTTTTCATTTCTTCAGGTCAACACATGTTTTGAGGTGCAGAGAAGGATCGTGGGAACTAAGAGTTGTCTGTGAGGGTGCTGACTGGCAGAATCCAGGTGGCATGGATGCTGTTGATGCTATTTGAGAGAGGGTGGTGAAGGTTGATTATTAATAGCTGATATGTCTGGAAGACGTAGATATTTCCAGTTTGCAATTCAGCCAGTTTGTTCACATAAAGGGCTTCATTAAATTTCATGAAATTATTGAAAAGCAAATTGTCCCTGAAGCAAATATTTATCAAGGAACAAAGAGCACCTAGTTTATTCATGACACATGGTCCAAGATTGCAATGAAGATGTAAAGAGAATGGGGTGTGGAGATGAAAACTATTTGGATTTTCAGGTGTTTGACGAGATGCCACAGAAGATTCAGGCACACAAGAAAACAGCTCATGATATTGGGAGAACTAGAGTCAGAATAAACAGATCTGTTTCAGGGTGGAAGAGTGTGACTAGTGGACTGCCCCACCCAGGATTCATTCTTAGCCCTCAAATATACTGTATATATGATACATTTTATGTGCTAAATGATAATATCAGTCTGGTCCGCCAGCTTCCTTGAATGTGAAAAAATGAAAAATAAATTAAAAATAAATAGGTAAAAGAATGCAACTTGTAAGATATCCAAATTCATTGTAGACATGTCGCAATGAGAACATTTGGACTCTGCAACAGGATGTGGATAGCTTGAGTGGGTGAAACTTGGCAAATTGCCTTACATGTGTGAAAGTATGATAACATTTACTTATGGTAATAGGATTTAAAGGCAAACTGTTAGGTATGTATGTAGAGGGTGGTTACAAATGAAGGACCTAGGTGTTTTTGTACATGAATCACAAATTAGCAGGGAGATGCAACAAGTAGTTGATGTTGGGGATTATTGAGGAGTAATGAAATTATGTGAATATTACAGATATTAATGGAAACAAGAACCAGTCTTCAGTTCTTAATGTTAGAAGTTAAAAGGACACCTTTGCAAATAAACAGTAATGTCTGTGGAGCACAGACTGACTTGCAGTAGGGGCTGGCTGCTAAGTGATAGGGTTTGCAAAGTGAAGTGTCTTGAGACATTCAGATGTTGGACAGTGGGTTTATATTAATTGGCCTGCATCAAACCAGGCAACAATGGCTTAAGTATTGCGCATCATTGTAAACAACTTAAAGGAAGCTTGCAGACCAGAGTAATATTATCGCTTAGTGCTACAAATAGCTGATCTATCAATAGTTGGAAGATTTGTGTGCTCAGAGAAGCAGCCCTCACAACACTAACCTTGGATGCCTGGTTCTCTGTCCTCAGAAGGATTTTTTAGATTATCTGTGTGAATCAGTTTGTCCCAGCAAAGGGATTTGAACCTTCATAGGTGTCTTATCAGTTACAATGTGCTTCCACTGTAAATACTGTACTTTAAAAGGAACCATTTATCAGACACAAATATTGAAATAGACAATGTCATTGTAACTATAGAAATTGTATTGAATCGCCTACTGTACCTTTGATCTTAAGGGAATAAGAATATTATCACAAGAACTTTGAGCTTGAGAGGCTACCAAGAGGATGTCTCTTTGTTGTGATGAATAAAAGACTTTCATATCCACCAACTAGTCCAGTTTCTGCACTGAGTTAGTCACAGTCACAATAGTTGCAAAGGCAAATAAAATTGGAGTTTAGAACTGGGGAAATATTACAGTTGTTTAGGGTGCTGGTAAAACCACACTTAATCTGCATGGTTTTGGTCTCCTTGTTTAAGGAAGAATACTGCTTTGGAGGCAGTCTAAAGGCGATTCAGTAGGCTAATTATCGAGATTAGTGACTAAAGAGGTTACAACCATTGTCTTTGGAACTCAGAGGAGTGAGGGGTGCTCTAGTATAAGATCCTGAGAAGGTGTGACAGGCTGAATGCTGAGATGATTACATTAGTGGCAGAGTCTCAAATGAGGGAGCTTGATTACAAGATAACGGTGTCGTCACTTAAAACCGAGGCGCATAGGAATTCTTACTGAACACGGTAAATCTCTGGAACACTCTCTCCTAGAAGATTAAAGGGCCAGATCACTGAAAGTATTTGGAGAGGAGGTAAATAACTGTTTGAAAGATCAAGGAATTGAGGGCTTTAGGGAACTTACAGTGAAGTTTTAAGACTGAATGCAGGGGAGGCAGTGTAGCTGCCTCTTTGGTGTTCTTGTTTTTCCTTTGTAGAAGAAATCTCGTGTTGAACACTAAATGCGTCAGGCTACATTGGCAAAATTGAACATGAATTGCTGCTTGAACTATTGGGAGCTATTAAAGGGCAGGTGTTTAGATCCCCAGCAGCTGCTTGAGAAGAGGGGTGATTGTTGTGGAACCACAAAATCATGAAGGGAACAAGTCCTTTCAGAGTGGGGGAGATGAGCATGGCAGTACCATCTTATTTAAGGTGGCAGAATTAATGGTGGATGATCCATCCCACCAGTTCATGGAAGTTGAAAACCAGGAGAACTGTGTTCATGCTGTGGGTGGGAAGAAGTTGGATGAGAACAGAAGTGTGGAAAATGGAACATGTGTTGAGACCCCTATCAGAACCCTGTGATTGGTAGAGGAATAGGCATTGTGAAGAAAGAGGAATTCAACTCAAAAATTTGTTTTCAGAATGGACACAACAAAGTCAAAGGAAGTCAGAAAATAATCAACATAATTTTATCCAAGTCTGCAAAACATTAATAACATTCTTTATAAATGCCCAGACAGGGCACCTGGCTAAGAACTAAAGACTTGTGCTGATCAACTGACTGGTGTGTTCACTAAGATCGTTAATCTCTTGCTTGGCAGTCTGAGGTACCCACCTGCTTCAAGCAGGCTTTAATTATACCCGTCCCTAAGACGAACATGGTAACCTGCCTCAGTGACCATTATCCAGTAGTACTTACATCCACAGTGATGAAATGTTTTGAGGAGTTGGTGTTGAGAGATATTAACTCCTGCCTGAGAAGCAACTTGGATCTTTTCCAATTTGCCAACAGGTCCATGGCAGGTGCTATCTCATTGGCTCTTCACTCAACCCTGAAATATCTGGACAGCAAAGGTGCATACATCAGGATGCTTTTTATCAACTACAGCTTGGTATTCAATCATTCCCTCAAAAAGCTTCAAGACCTTGGCCTCGATACATTCCTGTGCACTTCATCCTTTGATTCCTCACTTGCAGACCCCAGTCAGAATACGCCCTAACAGGCTAAGCACAATTCCAATGCCATGTTCCAGTTTGCTGACAACAACACTGTCGTAGGCCATTTTAAAGGTGATGATGAATGAGCATATAGGAGGGAGATTGAAAATCTGGCTGGTGCCACAACAACATCCTTTCACTCAATATCAGCAATACCAAGAAGCTGATTATTGACTCTGGAGGAGAAAATCAGGCATCCATGAACCAGTCCTCATTTGAGGATCAGAGGTGGAGAGGGACAGCAACTTCAAGCTCCTTGGTGTTATCATTTCAGAGGAGTTGTCCTCTGCCTAGCATGTAAACGTAATTCCGAAGATAGCAAGGCAGCATTTCTACTTTCTTCTGAGTTGCGAAGATTCAGCATGGCTTCTAAAACTTTGACAAACTTCTGTAGATATATGGTGGAGAGTATATTGACTGGCGTGTCACAGCCTGGTACAGGAACACCAATGCCCTTGAATAGAAAATCCTAGAAAAAGTAGTGGATATGGCTCAGTCCATCAAGGATAAGGTCTCCCCACCATTGAGTATATCTACATGAAACGTCGTTGCAGGAAAGTAGCATTCATCATCAGAGGCCCCCACTAGTCCGGTCATGCTCTCTTCCTTCTGCCAACAAGAAGAAGGTACAGGAGCCTCAGGGATCTCACCACCAGGTCCAAGAACAGTCATTATCCCTTTTGAACCAGTGGGTAATTTCACTCAACTTTATTTGCACCATCACTGAAATGTTCCCACCACCTATGGACTCATTTTCAAGGGCTCTTCACCTCATGATCTTGATATTTATTGTTTATTTATTTTATTATTGTTATCATTACTTATTTTTGTGTTTACACAGTTTGCTGTCTTTTGCACACTGGTTGAATGCCCAAGTTGGTGCGGTCTTCCATTAATTCTATTATGGTTAATATTCTATTATGGATTTATTGTGTATGCCCGGAGGGAAATGATTCTCAGGGTTGTATATGATGAAATGTATACCTTGATAATAAATTTACTTTGAACTTTGTACATTGCTATTAAATGGAAAGAAGTCATGACTAATATTATTCCTATTACTTGCAGAGTATCCCGAAGCTGAGAACTCATATACAGAAGCCCTTGGGATTTGCCCAGCCTGCCACCAGAAAGATAGATCTATTCTTTATTCCAATAGAGCAGCTGCTAGAATGAAACTGGTAAGCGTTTCTCACTTGTGTCTATATGTGATCTGCAAGATTGTTTTTTAGACATGTTTACATGTGATCTGGACCATGGGTTTGTAGACATGGGTGAGGATAGATTAACTATTCCATATGAAAAATTGAACAGTTACGTTAGTAGCAGGTTTATTACTTGAATAAGTTACTTATATAGCTGAAATCAGTGGTGCCGTTCAATTATTATGTGTGATTTTTGCCAGTTGAATTGAGAGTTGGGAAAGGCTAAACATTATTCATCAGAATTGGAAAAAGGACCCTTTTGACATGGTTACATACCTTTTTGAAGTTCTGCTTCAAGTTACTTGCTTACTTGAAACTAGTAATGGACCTTTTATCATGCACTTTTCACTCAGTAAAATAAAAAACAGTAAAATGATAATAGCAGCTGCCATGTAATGACTTCATCCTGAAGAAAATCTGAGAATAGAAGATCTACCTGTTGGAGATTTCTTTGTGTCCAGCCAAGAATGAAACTATCTAATCAGAAGTGCTTTACCACAGAGTGTACCTTTAACCCTCTACCTGTGCAAGCACGAGCTCCACTGTGCATCAATAGTGCAGACTTGGGGAATAATGAAAATGAGTTGCATAATTTCACTGATGTAAAGCCGAAGTCCTCCCATAGAAAAGAACAAACTTTGTAGGCCAGAACTTCACACACACATTGCTGGAGAAACTCAGCAGGTCAGGCAGTGCCAATGGAAATGTATAACAGTTGAAGTTTCAGGCTGAGACCCCTCATCAGGATGAGATAGGAAGGGGGAAGAAGCCAGAATGAAAGGGTGGGGGGAAGGGAGGGAGTACAAGCTAGAAGGTGATAAGTGAAGCTAGGTGGGTGGGGTGGGGTGATGAAGTGAGAAGCTGCTAGTTTATTTTCTGTTTGTGAAGGTCCACCGCTACAGAAAATGTGCAGGCAGAAACAGGATCTTGCTGTTAAGCTACTCCAAAGCTGCTCACTTAAGTACTGTCACTGCAAATGGAAAAGATTGATACTGAAGGGTTTGGAAAAGTATTTGTATAATCAGATGGGCCTCCCTGACTCTTAATTTTAATAATGACTTGGCAGTAATTTTTCAGTGATTTAAGTATTCTCCTGACATATAAATCGAGATTGAGATAAACTGGTTTCACTTGGTCACACAGACCAAATCATAGTGTTTCCCATGCTACATCAACCCCTAAACTTGATTTCACAAAAGTGCTGCAGGAATAAATGATAATTATTATAATATAAGACTATAAGATATAGAAGCAGAAGTAGGCCATTCGGCCCATCAATTCTGTTCTGCCATTCAATCATGGGCTGATCCAATTCATCTAGTCATCCCCACTCCCCTGCTTTTACCCCATTCCTTTTGATGTCTTGGTTAATAAGAACCTATCTATCTCTGTCCTAAATACACCCAACGACTTGGCCTCTATAGCCACTTGTGGCAACAAATTCCACAGATTTACCACCCTCTGACTGAAGTAATTTCTCCGCATCTCAGTTCTAAAAGGATGTCCTTCAATGCTGAAGTCGTGCCTCTTGTTCTAGAGTCCCCTACCATGGAAAATTTAACATTCCTTTTAACATTCGGAATGTATCTATGAGATCCCTTCTCATTTTCCTGAACTCCAGAGTACACAGTCCAAGAGCTGCCAGACATTCCTCATACAGTAACCCTTTCATTCCTGCAGTCATTCTCGTGAATTTTCTCTGAACCCTCTCCAATGTCAGTGTATCCTATCTAAAATAAGGAGCCCAAAATTGCACACAATACTCCAAGTGTGGTCTCACGAATGCCTCAACATCACATCCCTGCTCTTATATTCTATACCTCTAGAAATGAATGCCAATATTGCATTCGCTGCCTTCACAACTGACTCAACCTGGAGGTTAGCCTTTAGCGTATCTTGCACAAGGACTCCCAAGTCCCTTTGCATCTCTGCATTTTGATTTCTCTCCCCATCTAAATAATAGTCTTATCCGTTTATTTCTTCCACCAAAGTGCATGACCATACACTTTCCAAAATTGTATTTCATTTGCCACTTCTTTGCCCATTCCCCTAAACTATCCAAGTCTCTCTGCAGGCTCTCTATTTCCTCAGCACTACCTGCTCCTCCACCTATCTTTGTATCATCAGCAGATTTAGCCACAAATCCATGAATTCCATAGTCCAGATCATCGACATACATCGTAAAAAGCAGCATTCCCAACACCGACCCCTGTGGAACTCCACTGGTAATGGGCAGCCGGCCAGAATAGGATCCCTTTATTCCCACTCTCTGTTTTCTGCCGACCAGCCAATGCTCCACCCATGCTAGTAACTTCCTTGTAATTCCATGGGGTCTTATCTTGCTAAGCAGCCTCATTTGCAGCACCTTGTCAAAGGCCTTCTGAAAATCCAAATACATCACGTCTACTGCATCTCCTTTGTCTACTCTGCTTGTAATTTCCTCAAAGAATTGCAGTAGGTTTGTCAAGCAGAATTTTCCTTTCAGGAAACCATGCTGGCTTTGGCCTGTCTTGTCGTGTGCCTCCAGGTAGTCCATAATCTCATCCCTAACAATTGATTCCAACCACTGATATCAGGCTAACAGGTCGATAGTTTCCTTTCTGCTGCCTCCCACCCTTCTTACATAGCAGAGTAATGTTTACATTTTTCCAGTCATCCGGTACAATGTCAGAGTCTATCGATTCTTGAAAGATCATTGTTAATGCCTCCACAATCTCTCCAGCTACTTCCTTCAGAATCTGAGGGTGCATTCCATCAGGTTCAGAAGATTTATCCACTCTCAGACCATTAAGCTTCCTGAGCACCTTCTCAGTTGTAATTTTCACTGCACAAACTTCACTTCCCTGATGCTCTTGAATGTCCGGTATACTACAGACATCCTCCACTGTGAATATGTTTACTTTTTGAATGTATTGTTCTCATTGTTTCAGCTTTATGATAATTAACCTAGCCAAATCCTTAGTGGTTCCTTGTTCTGTTGGTTTATGCAATTGGCTTCTAGGATTGATCTTAATGACTTGGCAAAAAAAAAGACATCACTGTCGATCTTAAATTATGAGAATACTCAGTCCTCTTTTATTGTCATTTAGAAATGCATACATGCATTAAGAAATGATACAATGTTTCTCCAGAGTGATATCACAGAAAAACAGGACAAACCAAAGACAAACACTGACAGAACCACATAATTATAACATATAGTTACAGCAGTGCAAAACAATACCATAATTTGATGAAGAACAAACCATGGGCACAGTAAAAAAAAGTCTCAAAAGTCCCCGAGTCGATCGACTCCCGAGTTCCCGTTAGCAGGCGGCAAAAGGGAGAAACTCCCTGCCATAAACCTTCAGGCACCGTCAACTTGCCGATGCCTTGGAAGCAGCAGACCACAGCCGACCCTGAGTCCGTCTGTCCGAAAACTTCGAGCCTCCGACCAGCCCCTCCGATACAGCCTCCCAAGTGCCATCCTCTGCCGAACGCCTTCGACCTCACCCCAGCCGTAGAAACAAGCAAAGCCGAGGATTTCAGGGCCTTCTGCTCCGGAGATTCTGGTTACCACACAGTAGCAGCGGCAGCGAAGCGGGCATTTCAGAAGTTTTCCAGATGTTCCTCTGTACTCTCACGTCTGTCTCCATCAAATCAGAATTGTGCATGGTCCCCTACTTAACAGATAACAGATATTCATCACCGGAGAGGCCGTGCGCACTGCCGTCGCGCCACCATCTTCTCCTCCTTTCAGTCTTATTCAATTGCTAAGATGTCTTATTTGCTGTCTCTTATTTGGATTCATTCTCCATAGCATACCATTGAGAATGCATTGGTTTGTCTGTGCAATAAACATATTGCTGTTACAAAGGTTGTATCTGCTAGATTGAAGCAAGCCTGATAATGTATCATATCAACACACATAAAAGTTGCTGGTGAACGCAACAGGCCAGGCAGCATCTCTAGGAAGAGGTGCAGTCGACGTTTCAGGCCGAGACCCTTCATCAGGACTAACTGAAGGAAGAGTGAGTAAGGGATTTGAAAGTTGGAGGGGGAGGGGGAGATCCAAAATGATAGGAGAAGACAGGAGGGGGAGGGATGGAGCCAAGAGCTGGACAGGTGATAGGCAAAAGGGATACGAGAGGATCATGGGACAGGAGGTCTGGGAAGAAAGACAAGGGGGGGGGACCCAGGGGATGGGCAAGGGGTATATTCAGAACTACAGAGGGAGAAAAAGGAGAGTGAGAGAAAGAATGTGTGTATAAAAATAAGTAACAGATGGGGTACGAGGGGGAGGTGGGGCATTAGCGGAAGTTAGAGAAGTCGATGTTCATGCCATCAGGTTGGAGGCTATCCAGACGGAATATAAGGTGTTGTTCCTCCAACCTGAGTGTGGCTTCATCTTTACAGTAGAGGAGGCCGTGGATAGACGTGTCAGAATGGGAATGGGATGTGGAATTAAAATGTGTGGCCACTGGGAGATCCTGCTTTCTCTGGCGGACAGAGCGTAGGTGTTCAGCGAAGCGGTCTCCCAGTCTGCGTCGGGTCTCGCCAATATATAAAAGGCCACATCGGGAGCACCGGACGCAGTATATCACCCCAGCCGACTCACAGGTGAAGTGTTGCCTCACCTGGAAGGACTGTTTGGGGCCCTGAATGGTGGTAAGGGAGGAAGTGTAAGGGCATGTGTAGCACTTGTTCCGCTTACACGGATAAGTGCCAGGAAGGAGATCAGTGGGGAGGGATGGGGGGGACGAATGGACAAGGGAGTTGCGTAGGGAGCGATCCCTGCGGAATGCGGGAGGGGGAAGGGAAAGATGTGCTTAGTGGTGGGATCCCGTTGGAGGTGGCGGAAGTTACGGAGAATAATATGTTAATAATATGTAAACAACACCTTATATTCCGTCTGGGTAACAACACCTTATATTCCGTCTGGGTAAACAACACCTTATATTCCGTCTGGGTAGCCTCCAACCTGATGGCATGAACATCGACTTCTCTAACTTCCGCTACTGCCCCACCTCCCCCTCGTACCCCATCTGTTACTTATTTTTATACACACATTTTTTCTCTCACTCTCCTTTTTCTCCCTCTGTAGTTCTGAATATACCCCTTGCCCATCCTCTGGGTCCTTCCCCCTTGTCTTTCTTCCCAGACCTCCTGTCCCATGATCCTCTCGTATCCCTTTTGCCTATCACCTGTCCAGCTCTTGGCTCCATCCCTCCCCCTCCTGTCTTCTCCTATCATTTTGGATCTCCCCCTCCCCCTCCAACTTTCAAATCCCTTACTCACTCTTCCTTCAGTTAGTCCTGATGAAGGGTCTCGGCCTGAAACGTCGACTGCACCTCTTCCTAGAGATGCTGCCTGGCCCGCTGCGTTCACCAGCAACTTTGATGTGTGTTGCTTGAATTTCCAGCATCTGCAGAATTCCTGTTGTTTGCGTTTTTAAGTGTATCATATCATTCTTTTTTCTCTCTTTGGATTTGACAAATATTAGCTATGAAGATTTTTTCAAAGTTACGAAGTTTTATTTCAAGAAAGCAATATAGAAAGTAATGAAAGTCTAGTGAGCTCTGATTGCAATTTGAGGGTTCCTACAGGAGCAAGTAGAGGAGTTATTTTTTTGTTAAACTGTCACACCGGGTGATGTAATCTTATTTTTAAAGTTTTGAGTTTGTACAGTATTACTTTGAATTTTGTTAACTTCTTTGTGCCAGATCTATTTGAAACTTATAAAATAATTTCAACAAGTTATAATGATCTTGGGCTGGAGAATAATTATGTTGTAAAAGCTGATTAAAATATTAATAATAGATGTTATTTTGATTTTTTTTACCTCTTAGGGTAATAAGGAAGATGCCATATCTGATTGTACCAAAGGTAAATTTTAATTTTAGTACATGTCAAAGTATTATCGAAATTGACATTGAATTGTAAAATGCTTATCCTATTTTAATTGCATTACTGGACAGCCTCTTATTGCAATTTTAGGTTCTATGAAATTGAATATTTTGAATTTTTTTTGCTCAATCACAAATTGTTTTTCCCCTCCAATTTGTAGCTATTGAATTAAATCCCAATTACATTCGTGCTTTCCTGAGGAGAGCAGAGCTGTATGAGAAAACTGAAAAACTTGATGAAGCTCTGCAGGATTATAAAATCATTGTAGAAAAAGATCCGTCAGTAGTCCAAGCCAGAGAAGCCTGCATGGTAAGTATGAAATAGTTCATTGTAGCAGCAAATAAAAGGGTCAGTTGTTGTCAGTGGATATGATTTGCATGATATCTGAGCATAACCCACCAAATGTGGACAGATTTCTTCATTCCAATGTTCTTTCCACCTTCAGCTTCACAGCGTTTGTTGTTTAAAGTTTATATCAAGATTTTAGAATTTATGTCTTCATGTGTTAAGTTGAGTCATCAGGAGATGAGGAATTTCTTCTCTTGTGGGGGTAGGGGGCGTGGAAGGTCATGAATCTTTGGAATTTTGTATCTCAGAGAGCTGAGAATGCTTAATGACTGAATTTATTCAGCCCAAGATAGATTTTTGACCTACTGGGGAGTTGTACAGATAAGGCAGGCTCTAGGGGTCTTTTGCCCTATCCCTGATCTTATGTTGTATGTTTTCCTCCAAGAAGAAGGGCCAAAAAATTTGCCTTTTTACTTGCCCTGGTCATGGGAAATGTATGTGGGTTAGGGAAACTCTGCCAGCTCTTGACAGTAAGTTTCCAAATTTGGATAAGTTGTGTGGATTGCCTCTATGAATCTGTATCTTCCCTCATTATTTCACCAATATCTAATGACATGGAAAAAGGAAATGTTGGAAGTGCTCAGCAGGTCAAAGTTGAGTTTATTGACATATGCACAAGTACACATGTTCACAAGGCAGCTTAAAACTTAGTTATCGCAGCATCTCAGGCACTTAAAGTTCAAGATTGTCATTCAACCTTATATAAATCTTCATGAATGAAAGAGCATTACTCCGGGGCCAAGGTGCAAGTCATAATACGGACAGTCATACACAGCACGAGCCACGTATAAGATAGTAGTAAAATACAGTCACACAAAAAATATCGACCAAGTCCCTGAGTCCATAAATGTTGTAGCAGTTTGCAGTAGCACACAATATACCTTGTCATCTGCTGAGCCAGCACCAACTCCAGTATGGACGCTGCGTCACACTGATTCCGGCACTCTGGTGGATCGCCTGACTCCAATGCTTTCCCCGTGCGGCTGCAAGCAAGTGGCACCACGGCTTGAGGCCTCGTCCACAATGTGACCAAGACCACACAGCTATCCCACTGTCTACTCCCGCTGTTTGCCAATAAACCAATGGATTGGATTTACAGCATTCCACACCACCAATGTCCAGCTGGGTCTTGCTATCACAAGAAAGGTGACTTGCTGTTAGACCTCACATCTCACATGGCATCATTTTACAGCATTCACAAGAAAAAACATAAACAAACTATACAGAATTTTTTACGAGGAACACAAAACAAAAAAAATTTAGTACATTTAGGTTCAAAGTCATCAAAATGGTCATAGTGTTGCTAAACTCTATGGTTCATGAGCCAAATGGTTGAAGGGAAGTAGCTGTTCTTTGACCTGGTGGTGTGGGGTCAGGCAGTGTCTGTGAAAAGCAAAACAAAGTTAGCACTTCAAATCAAATACCCTTTGTCAGATGTGAGGAGTTTAATTCTATTTCTCATTCCATGATTGGTTCCTGACCTATATAGTATGATCCAGCCTTTACTGTTCATAATTCTGATACTCAGCATCTACAGGTTTTTTCTAGTGCCATTCTAGATGAAGCATTTCTGATGTAAGTAAACAAATTATTGGTTAGATAATTACTTTCAAACACATTGGTACCTCAGTCTAAGCAGTTAAATCTTGAGAGGTGTCAGTTCAGGTTTCTGCAAAAATGACCACCTTGTATTAGGTACATGTTTCTTTTGCCATTATGTGTTTATCCTTACTCAGCAGACAGTTTCAGGTCCAGAGCTGACCATCTTGCAGACTTTCCCAATTTAAGAGGAAATAAAGGAAGATGCTCCCTATCCATTGTGGGAAAGGAACATTTGAGAGTACTGTTAGGAAGGGAAAAATTGACAATTGGGAAAGAGATGTTACAGAGTAACAGGCAGAACTTTGGAAAGAAGAGGTCCTTGTTGAGCAGAAGTACAGCAGGCTTCCATGACAGTTGATGAAAATCAGTTCTCCTCTGTCCCACAAGGAATTTTAAAAAGATTTTTGAAATCTTTAACTGTCGCAATCAATACGGAAACTTTGTATGTCACAAGAGCAATAAATATCTAATATTGTCTTGAGCCAGATGCAAATCATGTTGAAGTTCTTAAATAATGAAACTGAATGGACTTTCATTGTCATTGTTGACGAGGTGAGCATTTATTATCCAATTACCACATTTTCATTGCAATAATTTTCAGCCCTTTATAGTAATGCTTCTCAATGAATTTGTAATGGCACAGCACTGTGGAAGCTGTAGTTACAGCCACTGGTCACTGAGTGGCACTATACATGCTTCAAAAATGTTTTGTATACTTTGAATCACAAATTTTATACAGTATTTGATCATTGAAATCCTTACTACCTAAAATAAAGATTTTCCCAACACTTTGGTTTACCTATTACATTGATTTAATTTGAAAGTAGTAGCCTCTTCTAAAAGACTTGTTCTAAATCAACCGAGAGGAAACTGAATTTGTATTTTGTATTCTAGATATATCTGTAGGTACTCAATTTTCTTGGATTTGCCAGGATCTGAGACCACAAAATGCTTCCATCCTAAAACTGTATAAGGTAACTTTTCACACAGTTGTCTGTTTATCCCCTGATCTTTTGCTCATCATGTTAGTGCAGTGCTGGGGTGTGGCATTTAATGCTGAGGCCTTTGCAGCTTATTAAGAATTGTAGAGCAACAAAAATTTTATATTTATCTTCTGGCATTTTTCTGTTTGGCTCTACAAAATAATTTGAAGAAAAATTGGTCCTCAGATTTTTTGCTGGGATAGTTGTGCTGCAGCTCGATCTAGATGTCTCAAGTGAGAAGAAAATGAGCACGATTTACTCACCAGCTGTAATGCTTGTATTCTCTACCCAGTTTGTTAATGTAGTGGGCTGGATCATATTAAATGCAGTTATTGTTGCACTAGTTCCCATTCTTTTGGCCGTACCTATTTTTTTTTGTTTCATAGTTCTTTTGGATTAGTTGAAATGGGTGTATGCTGTTAGTGGCAATTGGGCAAAGTTTGGGATGCATGTGGTGTTTGGGTCTTGTACAAAATCACAAGGGTTCACCGGGAACACTGTGGCTACCTGTGAACAGGTTAATGCTACTTCAGCAACCTTAAAGTTTCCCCTGACAAGATCCATGGTAAAATCCAGGGTCGTTTTGTATATCTCAGTATCCACTTATAAGCAAGGGTAGGCAACCATGATGAAATCCACTTTCACATCCCTTGATGCATTTTCTGTCTCCTGCTCCAGTAGCTAAGTGGCTTTACATACAATAGTTGCACTAAACAAAGCTTCACTATTCTGCTCTCGGTTTACACCATCATTCTCAAAAACTAAAAATGAGTGAGCAAAACTCGAGAAAATGTGGTTCACTTTCCTGATCTCAAAGGCCAATGAGAGCTGTGAAAATAAAGCTGTTGAAATATGCCATTAGCTCCAGCGCATCTCTGCATCTTCAGTCTTTGGCTGTCTGAGGAAAAGTGCTCAAAGATTGTAACTGAGGACCAATGATCTCTAGCTTACAGCTTGCGTTGTTTTGCAGACAGCTTGCATTAAGCATTTCCGTGTACTACCTGTGTAAAATCCTCCATATCCACTTTCAGGGTAATCAAACCAATGTCTACATCCTCTTTAAGGTCACTGTCCCCAACACCGAAGATCAGATCATATTCAGCTGGTGTTGATAGGCAGGCCATGTGATTGTCAAGAAGACAGAGAAAACCATTCAAGGATGCCCTCAAAATCTCTTTCAGCTGGTGATAAACCATAGTCCAAGTTTGCTTAAACCTGCTAAGTAGGACTTTGGATGACTCCCAAGGGAACGTGTGTAACCCCAGATGAGTGGAATGAGCAAACAGTAACACAATGAACCTACCCATCTGCCCTGTACAATACTACCTTATTTAAATGGCATAGATCTCCTCGGTCATATGATAGACAATTAAAATAGTTTAAATAATTTTAAATATTTTTTAGAATGCAAATGGCTAGAAATAAATTAGAATCAAAGATTAAAGGAATAAATAAATATACCATTCTCACCATTTTAATTATAGAGTTAGTGATTTCATTCATATAAAGCTGAGTGGCTGGAAGGGAAGTGCATTGGCTTCTTGGCCCACGCATCCGTGTCCCACAGCGGAGCAGGAGATCAAAAGCATGAGCGGAAAAGTTAGAGTTAGACAGGTTAACACTCAGGGTTTTTAAAAGAAAAATTGAATCTTTGAACCCAATTATCTCAGTTATTTTGTTAACAGTTTGAAGAGAGAAATGCCAATTTTGTTGAGGCATAACTGGCTTTATCTTGTTTTAAAAAAATGGGTTTTGAAAGTTAATTTCATCTGTTTTGCTGTTGAGCTATAAATAATATCAAATTATCACTAAAATATATAAGCATAATTTTAGTCGTCTTGAGTAAATTGGACAAATGAGATGTGGGGAGAGGTGGCAAACAGAGAAGTGTGGTGAATAGGCCTCTGGCAAGTTCCCATTTGTTCTGAAAGTGCACAATTGAAAACTTTTTAGCCATTCTGTGATTTAGGTGATGGGAGAGTAGGGAGAAGAATAAATGGCCGTGGGAGTGAAAAGACAATATATGTGAACAGTTTGGCATGTTCCTGGAGAGAGTCAGTGGATGGGAAAAATATGTAATTGGGCATAGATAGAAAAAGGGACACTAAAGGCCACCATTGCATTCATAGCCCACCTTAATGAAGCTTAAAAGATAAAAATCACAAAGCACTTTGCATTCAGTGAGGTACACTTGAAGTGTAGCTATGAAATATAAGGAAACCTGACAGTCATTTTGCAAGCTTTCGAGTGCAGCTATGTAATATTAGCCAAGTATTCTATTTTCAATGATTAATTGAGTGCTCAATATTAGCCAGAATTCCAGAGAGCATTTGCATTCCCTTTGAAGTATACTGTTGAAGGTATTTGTCCATCTTATGAGCAAATGAGACCTTAGTTTAATTTCTCATCCAGAACATGACACCTCTGATAGTGTAACTGTCCCTCAATACTCCTTTAAAACACTCAGCTTGATATTTTCTGTTCAAGCATGAGACTTGAATCATGACTTTCTGAGACAAGAAATGAATCTAATTGAGTCACAGCTGACTGCTTCAGCCACCAACAGCTGTAGTTTGGAATTATTGATGGCTGCTATTTTCTTTGTAAAGCAAATGTGATGAAGTCAAAGGGAAAGAGGAAAGCAAAGGGCAATGGCAATACCGAAGCACAAAATTGGACGGGGAAGTATTTACCCCATGTTAAAGGAATTAGCTTTTATTAAATGTTTCATTTCCTGTCCAAATTTTTCATGTCACCTTTAATCTTTTTGCTCCGTCTTTTTGTATTTAAAATTGTTATGGATTATCCTACTACCACTGGAGTACCTAACTTGTGCCACCCAGCTCATGAAAATGCACTGCAGACCCACTCCAGTGCTCCGGCTGCTTCTATCTATTTCTGAAATTGTTTTGTTATTTAACCACGAGAAGTATCTATTTATTATAATTGTAGAAGCATAATGTATGGTTTTTAAAATAGAAACTAAATTATCTTGAGAAAGAGGATAGCAGGATGTGGGTGGAATGGAGTAGAGTGATGAGGGACCTCTGGCATCTTCCCATTTGCTCTGGGAGGAACAGATGGCTATACTTCTCTATACCCTGCTCCAGTTATTCTTTGTCTTGTAACCTATTTCACAAAAAGATCTGACTGTACTTCCTTATTCTTACCAGTGCCACAGGAGACCACCTTGTTTTTTTATGGAATTGTGGTGTGCAGAACATGTTGTATTTGATAAGCACTTCTAAATAATTCAGGCTATGAAATCTAATTGCTTATTAAACTCTGCCCTCCAAAGCTCCATTTATTGGGAAAAATATATTAAAGAGTTTGTTGTTCCTTTCCACGCCTTGTGGTGCATCGGGCAGCAATCATGCAGTTCCATTAGCATTTTTTGTCTATTTTTAATGAGGCTGTGTTGCTAGCTCGACAGTCAATCCAGCAAGGATGGAAAGTGTGCAAGAAGCCGGCCGGGTTCCAACCCGGGACAAACCGCCTCAAAGTCGATGAGGATGCCACTACGCGACAAGCTGGCATTTTAAAAGTTTAAATTGGATAAAATTTATAAAACCTTAACTTTACTTTTAGCATTTTTTTGCATTATCTGCAGCCAAGTATAATCTTCCTATAAATTCCTTCTCAATTTTATTGTTGAGTTGTCTTTTCCTTGTACCTGCAGAGGTTTTCTTGCTAAGTATCAAAATACATCTGATGTCAAGTAGTTCAGGAGTGGATGAGGTCATTAACCATGTGAAATCGCAAGTTTTTTCTATATCCTACCTGATGCACTGGTTACGCAGGCTTACATTGTAGAGCGAACCAGTGACGATCTGGTATTCTTGATGCATCAGTGTGTGTTGGTATGTTGCTTAATATGGGAAAGGATAGAAACTCATAGCTGGCCGCAGTTGTATCCTCCATCAGCATCCACTGCACTTGACAGCAATTGGGAATGGAACCATTGGTGTATTTTTTTTTGTGTGTAGAACCATTTATGGCTCAGATAAGTTGGTTCAGTTTGGAGCAAGGAATCTAATCTGGCACCTTCTATTCCATGTTGTGTGCTACTTAAATCAACAGTCAGGGATGAAAATATTTAACCACCAAGGGTTGCCATTCTATCAAGGGCACCATAGCTGAACTGCTTGCAGAGCAAGTGAGAAGGGGAAGAAAGAATCAAAGTATGTTTGTTTCAGAGAATCCCAATCAGTTTTCCTTTTGCTGCTTGTAATTTGGTTGAATATTGCTGGTTGACCATTCGCAATTAATATTTATCAAATGGAATGTGAGAATTAGGAGCATTTGGCCTTCAATCCTGCTGTGTCATTATCAAGATCATGGCTTTTGTTCTACCTTCTGCATTACCTTATTAAGCTTTCCTTGATCTCCCCCCCCCCCACCCCCCAATATCCAGAAATGTATTGTTTTAAATGAACTCAGTCTCCACAGCCCACCAGATCTGGAGAGGGATGACCATCACTGGGTTCCGGCAAACTAGCAACAGAGGAGCGGAAGGCAGTGTGGACAGAGCCAATGAACTAACAGATTTGACATTGTGGCCCCTGCCCATCCCCCACATGAGCCATCTGTTATCGGCCCCCAACCAACACATATTCCACTCTCCCCTCCTACCCCTCCTCACGATCTCCCACCCTGCTCTCATGACTATACCCCTTCCCCACACGAAACCACCACGGGCTTCACAGCTGAACAGGCGAGAAGACAGCTGAAACGTCTCAACCCAAGCAAAGCTGCAGAACCGGACGGTGTCAGTACCAGAGTGCTCAAAGCCTGTGCCCCTCAGCTATGTGGAGTACTTCGCCATGTACTCAACCTGAGCCTGAGGCTCCGGAGGGTTCCTGTACTGTGGAAGACGTCCTGCCTAGTCCCTGTGCCGAAGACGCCACGCCCCAGCGGCCTCAATGACTACAGACCGGTGGCATTGACCACCCACATCATGAAGACCCTGGAGAGACTTGTTCTGGAGTTGCTCCAGCCTATGGTCAGGCCACACTTAGATCCCCTCCAGTTCGCCTACCAGCCCCGACTAGAAGTTGAGGATGCCATCGTCTACCTGCTGAACCGTGTCTATGCCCACCTGGACAAGCCAGCGAGCACTGTGAGGGTCATGTTTTTTGACTTCTCCAGTGCGTTCAAAACCATCCGCCCTGCTCTGCTGGGGGAGAAGCTGACAGTGATGCAGGCAGATGCTTCCCTAGTATTATGGATTCTTGATTACCTGACTGGCAGACTACAGTACGTGTGCTTGCAACACTGTGTGTCCAACAGAGTGATCAGCAGCACTAGGGCTCCACAGGGGACTGTCTTGTCTCCCTTTCTCTTCACCATTTACACCTCGGACTTCAACTACTGCACAGAGTCTTGTCATCTTCAGAAGTTTTCGGATGACTCTGCCATAGTTGGATGCATCAGCAAGGGAGATGAAGCTGAGTACAGGGCTATGGTAGGAAACTTTGTCACATGGTGTGAGCAGAATTATCTGCAGCTTAATGTGAAAAAGACTAAGGAGCTGGTGGTAGACCTGAGGAGAGCTAAGGTACCGGTGACCCCTGTTTCCATCCAGGGGGTCAGTGTGGACATGGTGGAGGATTACAAATACCTGGGGATACAAATTGACAATAAACTGGACTGGTCAAAGAACACTGAGGCTATCTACAAGAAGGGTCAGAGCTGTCTCTATTTCCTAAGGAGACTGAGGTCCTTTAACATCTGCCGGACGATGCTGAGGATGTTCTACGAGTCTGTGGTGGCCAGTGCTATCATGTTTGCTGTTGTGTGCTGGGGCAGCAGGCTGAGGGTAGCAGACACCAACAGAATCAACAAACTCATTCGTAAGGCCAGTGATGTTGTGGGGATGGAACTGGACTCTCTGACGGTGGTGTCTGAAAAGAGGATGCTGTCTAAGTTGCATGCCATCCTGGTCAATGTCTCCCATCCACTACATAATGTACTGGGTGGGCACAGGAGTACATTCAGCCAGAGACTCATTCCACCGAGATGCAGCACAGAGCGTCATAGGAAGTCATTCCTGCCTGTGGCCATCAAACTTTACAACTCCTCCCTTGGAGGGTCAGACACCCTGAGCCAATAGGCTGGTCCTGGACTTATTTCATAATTTACTGGTATAATTTACATATTACTATTTAACTATTTATGGTTCTATTACTGTTTATTATTTATGGTGCAACTGTAACGAAAACCAATTTCCCCCGGGATCAATAAAGTATGTCTATGACTATGACTATCTGTGAAGTCCAAAGAATGACCACAGTGAAGAGATTTTTCAGATCTAATGGCCCACCATTTACCCCGAAGATTGTGACCTCTAGTTCTACACTCTTCACTGGAGGGAAAATAAACTGCCCTGTGTCCATCTAGTTGAGCCTTGTAAGAATTTAAAGTTTTAATTAGATTATTTTTGTCAGCTGGAGCATACAAACTACACAATCATCTTTCAATTGGAAATGTACTTTTATGAGTTTCACAATGAAATTGTGTTCAGAATGATAATTGGATATGCAATTTCTTGATTATTTCCATTGTGAATTTTTTTTATGTTTAGCACTTGCAGTGCTTTTATGTGATGCTTGAAGCAGTCTTGATTTGCAAAAAAAGTTACATTTTAGAAACATTGTTGCAACAGGGATAAAATGTATGTTACTGTAAATCAACATTTTCCAAAGGAGAGAAAACCTGTGACTCCTGTCAGAAAGAGTCAATAGTTTTTTTTTAGTTTTATGTTTACTTGTTGCAGATCTTGCAGTGTGTCCCAAAGTTGTTGAGTTTTTTTGTACACTTCTTATCATTTGAAGTAAAATAAATTTGATGTAATTTTTTAACCAATCTATTGTTAAGGTAGATTCACTGTAATTAATTAATCATGTTCCCAGTAATGTGTTTGACCAGTGCAGTATAAAATTGTGAGTAGTGCCATTGCTACAATACATGTGACTGGTTTTAACATTTTACAAATAAGTAATAAGAAAATGGAGCCCATTTAGGAAAGGAGGAAATGAGGACTAAACTCAATGTTTGATTTAAGATTGAGATGGTAATAAACCCAGAACTGGTGACCCAACAGTACAAACTGAGACATGTAATGGTCCTGCCAGCAACTATATGAGATATAAATGACAAATACATTTAAAAATGAAGTGAATGTAATATGAGGGGCAGTGTAAGAGAGGGGATATAGTAGAGCATGGTTATGAGCCGACAAGAATTGTAAACGTGATTCCTTCAGAACCCAGGCTGTAGTGTAGGTTTGTGAGAGTGGATGCAATAGGTGATTATGATATTATGCACTAAAAATGTTGGTATCAATTTGGGTGAAATGAAAGTAATGGAGGCTGGGAGAAGGCCTTGGAGAGGATGCTGGCATGATGAGTTTGGAAGTCATTAAGTTTATGGATTTTGCAATTATCACAAATAATACTAGATAATATGGTGAAGGTTACCAATATTGGCAATAAGTAATGTGAAGTTTTAAAATGTCAGTATTTTGCCTTCCAGGATTGTATCTGTGTTGGTTGAGTCTGTGAGTAGGAAAGAGGGGAGAATCAATGGCAAAGAAACATGTTTTACAGTTGATTGTTGCATTCAAACAATTTGTTCAGATTGAATTGAAAGATGTTGCAATTTAGTCAACTGTGCAGCCAGG